>NW_019272037.1:1348515-1389946 GCF_002738345.1 Cucurbita maxima
AAAAAAAAAAAAAAAAAAAAAAAAAAAAAAAAAAAAAAAAAAAAAAAAAAGAGAAAAAAAAACAGGGTGAGTTGGCCTGCTGTTTTGGTAAAAGATGACTAATGTTGAGTTAACAATGGTGGGCTCAGTTTGTATGGATTTGAGCAGATGTGGTACATTGCGGGATTGGTGTTAAATGTTATTATATGTGGAGTTGCCAGATTTTCTGAAACAGTCTTGTTTTATATGTGGTCATTGGCTGAATGAGGATGGAGCAGGTTTTTAAACATGGCCTTCCCAGATTTCTCAAATAGAACTTGGGGTTTGTGCTTGAATGGCTTTTGACTAAACATAGCTTGAATTATTTCGTATTTTTTTTGTCTAGAGGAATCAAACATTCTTCATAAGTGTGTAAACCTCTCTTTTGCATATGCATTTTAAAAAATTTGAGTGGAAGCTTGACAAGGAAAGCCCAAAAAAAGAAAGGCTAAAAGGAGAAAGCTTAAAAACGGCCACATCTGTACTATATACTTGTGCTTTACAAGGCTTAAGCGTTTAGTTGAAAACTCAAAATTGAAGGCTCTCGGCAACTCCCCATTTGCAACCAGATGAATGTTGTCCGTTTGCTGTTCCAAAATGATTGATGTCTCATTAAATTGATTCCCAAGTCAATATAGAAACTGTGCCATACTTTTTTAAGGGAGAGATTATATGTTATTATTTATGTTTACATGTACTACAGAATTTCTGCTTATTATACATATATACAATGACATCTTTCCAATAATATGTTTATGCTTTTAACTGAACAATACCTTTCATATGCTGTACTCTCTTCTTTATAGCCCATAAAGAAGCAAACAATGGCGCCCTTGAGTATGCATCTCTAGTAGCCAAAAAGTTGCAGTTGTTCGACAATCAACCACTGTCATCGAGTCGAGTTGAGCTCCATCTCTACCATTTACGGAGTCGCCATCTTCATTCGACAAGCACATAATCATCGTCAGCTATGAAAAAATCTCTTGCGGTAGGACGCATATTATTACGAGTAAAAGATGTTCGTTCATACCTGAGCATGAGTTTCTGCCTCGTGTTGAAACATTTTAACCAACTCCTGCAGTTCCAGCTTCCTGACCTGAACCTTACCTTCTTCCATGGGCTTCTTCAAGCCGAGGTAAACCAGGCCTCCTCCTATCAGTACAATCCCTAAGAAGAATAGGATAGCTGAAAATATTCCAAATGCATATGGTGTATCTCGTGCTCCGGGGATCCCATCTACGTTGATTCCGAACAGCCCAGTTATAATGGAAAGAACAAGGCCACAGCCACCAATAACAGCCAAGTTATGAGTTATTCGGAGGCTTTTATCCTGAATAATTGTCGTGTGAAAGAAAGTGAAACCAATCAGAAATCCATAAGAGTAATCACAAAGGAAAGAGTAAATCTAATTGAAAACAGGCATACAACAGAAAATAAGACTGTATTTCTTATAATTTAAGAAATTGCAGGCGCGCTTCAAAAGAAAATTTGAAAACAGTATCTGAAAAATGAATCTTGGATTTATAACTCCGAAACCTATGTTCTGCAGTCAATTTCTTTTCCTATCAATCTTGGTCAAATAATAATTATGATTTTCATTCAGAATTTGGTTTCAAATTTTTAGAGGATTTAAAAAATAATAATAATGACAACAAACTCATAGTAAAGACTAATATTAAGATTTATAAGGAAGCTTTATAGAACAAGTGACAAAAGTACGTACCAAAATGGTTATTGGTGTGGCCTAAGTAACTTAAAGGAGAAATCCTCAATAATCAACTCGGCAATCTTTATAAGAAAATGAAAGGTGTAAAGAATACATAAAAGGGACTCTAAAATTAATAGCAAACTAAATTCCGCGAAACAAAAAATGAAAAGGACAATTAAAATCGTAGAAAACTAAAAGGGATTAACCATAGAATTAACAAGGCTAACCATTATTTTTCCTAATTCTCCCTTCATACGTCATATTTAAACCCACATCTGATTTTGAGAGCGGCAACTCAGCATCAACAAAATTCCAGCCACAAATTCAAATTAATTAGGATTAAAGTAAGAAGGGAAAACGAAAAAAAGCAAATCAGTCGAACCATCCTTCAAAAACCATAAAGATAAAATAACTATAGAACTAGAACTTGTAAGATCAATAACTTCAAGATTTGTATTTGGGGATTGTGAATCTGAAGACCCCTCAGCATGAGATTTTGCATATTTGTTTATGGATTTGGAGAGGGAGGGATGGAGGGTGAAAATATGCTTTAAAAGTACAAAAAGTTCCATAAAAAATCTCACGTCATTTGTTCATAAGTTTGAAATGAAAAAGAAGACGTTGAAAGGATGTTCTCACATAAAATACTAATTTTAAAATTCATTTTCATCAATTTAGTCCGTCAATAACAAATTTAGTGCATTCTTAGGGTCCGTTATATTAAAAAAAATATATATAAAATCATGAACAGATTAAATACCAGATGATCATAGATTATCATAGAATCAATTACCTGTAACCATGCACGAACGTTACTCTGCATGACATCTTGAATGGTGAATAAACGATCACGAGCTGCTTCTTGTTCTTCAATCATTTGTCTAGTACTCTTACTTATGCGCTCCAATAAGGTTTTTGTCATATTCCCTCGTAAATGTTGAAGAAGCTCATATACAATCTCCTCCCTCGCATGCAGCGACCATTTTACTCTGATAACCTGAAATTGCCAATCTTTGTTTCAAAAGACTACAGAGATGTACAGGGCACAAGATCACACCTGCGTCCTTTTATTAATCAAACGACAGAAAGTGGTATTGGCATGTGGTGAGGGATATCGATTGACGGCTATACGCTTACAGACATATTTTATCATAGGAAACAAAGCTACTTTCAAAGTGAAAAGGATCAAATGATTAGGAGGAAGAGATACGCTCGAAGGGGCAAAATGATATCCAAGAAATAAACGTTTACCAAACAAACGAGAGGAAGATGAAATATATAACTAAATAAATAAAATTCAATAGAATAAACATTTTTAGAACAGTAAGTAAATGCTTCGGACTCTTTTGAACTAACATAATCATTATCTGGTTTCTCTCCTGACCAAAGCACAATTTGGAAAAGAAAAAAGAACTGAAATAACAAAATCCAAAAACACTACTTTTCTTATACCAAGCAACCACCGGTTATATCCCAACCAACGATTGAGTCAATGGGAACACTATTTAGAAAAGCAGACATCAAAGAAAATTTTCAACAGCCATCGAGTGTAGTGATGAGAAAGCATACCTGTCTTGATAATTTTCTGATTTCTTGATTCAAGATTATACTGAAAAGATGCATATCTTCATGGTTTCTCCTATATTTATTAGGGGCAAAAATCAAGGAGTCTTCATGAGAAACATGCGGATCAAAAGATAAACCAATATGATATCACTTTAATAGATGACATACAAGATAAGAACCTGTCCATAAATTTCAATTCAATCTCATCTGCTGCTCCAAATATGGACTTTCGAAATAACCTGTAAGAAAAGAGAGAATTGAATTTAAATGTCAGGCATTGTATAGTAGAATATTTGACAACAGAAATAAGACTCAACTTCAGAAAGATGCCAATATGTTTCGAATTCTTTTTTTTTTTTTTTTTTAATTACAAGAAACAACACTTTTCACTAAAGGAATAAAAAGAGTCTAATGCTCAAAAGATAGAAACTCCAAAGGAAAAATGAAAGTATTCCAATTCAAGCTAATATCCTATAAAAAAAACCACAAACTATTTGAAAGATAATACCATGAAGAAGCTTTAAGATGAGCTGACAATATAAAGGAGAGGGCATATCTTTTGTCAACCATACAGATTAAACTATTACTACTCACAGCAATAATAGCTTTATCATTTATGCACTTGGGGCTCAATAAGATGGAGACGAGACAACTCATGGTAAGAAATAAGGAATATTAATTTTGTCCATGAATCTATAATAATTATTGACGGGTCAACTATGCAACTGCAGTTTAACTTTTTAAAACGAAGTTATTACCTGTCATCCCATCTTGTAAGACGGCAAGCTAGATGTGCTATAACTTCATGCACTGTTCTTGGTGCATTATAATCTCCTACTATCAGAAGCTCCTAACAAGAACAAGAAATCAGAAATAATAATTATGAAATTGTCCAGCTTTTCCAGCACAGAGGCAAAATGAATTATCTCTTTTATGGAAAATAACCTGAACTTCTGTGATGCCTAAAACGTTTATGTTTGATATCGGTCCTTTAACATGCAATGACGTTATCAGGAAGTTCTGAGCTTGCCATGACCGAAGTACAATGGGAATGTCATCCTCGTTACTGAATGGATCACCAGCAGATTGTCCTAAGAGTTCAAATAGCAGTCCTCCAGCTACCCTTACTGGAACCTGTATGGAAGTAAAAACATACAACCATACAAACAAATGGTTAGTAGTTCAAAAAGCGCATATTCATGAAAATCTGAAACCATCATTAATAGAAATGATTAGTTGTTGCGGGACAGTATTCTTGTCTATTCAGGCACGACGGTCAGCTAGGTGCTAGTTTAGTTATTCACAGATTTATTAAGATAACTATAGCAACTTAAAACATTTGAGTTGACTAATAACTTCAACGAACATAATAAACAAGCAAACAAATAATTTTGGGTTTAAGAATGAAGGCTTTGGTCTGGTGATACAAGAGATATCATTTTGGCCAAAAGAATGTGTGTATGAGCATGCGCTTTTATTCGCAACTGAGAATGAATGATTTTAATAGAGATATTTCAAACAAATTGATTTTCACAAGTTGAGCAATCCTTATAGAATAGCTCCACATACCCAGGCTTAAACTTTTAGATTTTCCAGAGAACTTATACAGTATACCTAGAGATCTCGGTTTTATATCCTGAAATTGTAAAAAGACTAGGGACTTATTGGCAAATTATTTCCAAACAACCATATATTTTTAATATCAAAACCGTGATTAGCTGACCAACAAATATAAATGCTATGTTATATTTGTTATTTGCAAACCATGATTTAGAAAGAAAGAATAACTTTATTTGTTCTCAACCAGGTCACCCATGAAAACAGACTAAATAAAGTATGAAAACCAATTTTAAGAAAACAGCCATCGGAACATATTTTCTTTGAACCTTTGTTTAAAAAAATTGAAAATTTCTTTAAAACAGTTCCAAGACAAGACCTAAAGCCCATGTCTGCGTTGATTTGTCTTTTAAATGATATGGGGGCTCATGTTAGAGATAATGTTAGTCCAACCACATTCAACAAATGGAAAATGTATAAACTATAAACCAAGAGAACATTGCACCAGACTGACACGGCTATATCATGTGTAAAAGATGACACTTCACAAGGTAATATATTAATATGCAACGTAACACCAAATTGTTCCCCTCGAAAAAAAACTTGAACCACTATGATAGTTTTCTAAGCAGCAGCACACTTATCATGTATTTCATGTTACTAAATATTGAGAATGAAATTTTTTCTTGTAACTAATTCTCTGTTAGTAAGAAATGCTTCTTATTACTATATACATACATACATACATATATATATATATGTATATATGTATGTATATATATGTATGTATTATTAGCACTCAAATAGCTCGAAAACTAGGGAGAATTCCACCTCGTAGAAAAGATGCTTCATGCGGTCACTTATCAGTCTACTTTCATCTCTTAAAGCCAAACTAATGGCAGGATGCAACCAGTGAGCAGTTCTGAGCCACGCCTCAACAGAAGGGTGGCTTGCAGAGACATGGCACCACCATATAGGTCCAGCTGGACGCTTCCAATAAGGTGCTACAAGATCTGCAACTGTAAGGTCATCTTCTTCATCCATAAAATCACATGACATTGAGGCCCATTCAGCATCTACTTGTATTGTTTGAACCAGCTCTGATATTCTATCCCATCCTATAGGTAACCAGCTATTTCTTTCAACTCTTTCTCTTTCACAAAACTGGCTACATTGGCTCTCCAGATCCTCCGGACATGTCGGTTCGAAGAATCTTTTCCTCTCGCATGTATTGGCATTTCCATTATTCGGTTCAGTTGTAGGCACCAGCGTGGTTGGAAACTCAGTATTAATTCGTTGCCTATCTGTCATCTTGGATCTGGATTTTGAATCAATTGATTTCTTTGGTCTCCCAATATATTCAAAAGCACAAATAAGTCCATCTGTCCAAAGATCACCTCCAAGTGCGGTATCCTTGTTAAAGGGTTTGTGGGCTTCTGGTTTCTCCACACTAATTCTAGGAGAGCTATGGTGGACATCCATTTCCTTAAATTTATATCCTGATAAGCAGATAGGGGAAATGACATATCAGCAGCAAAACAAGAATATTCTCATTCTAGAAATGCCCACAACAAAAAAAAAAAAAAAAAAAAAAAAAAAAAAAAAAAAAAAAAAAAAAAAAAAAAAAAAAAAAAAAAAAAAAAAAAAAAAAAAAAAAAAAAAAAAAAAAAAAAAAAAAAAAAAAAAAGAAAAGGGAACCAATATGCCCATGGAAGTTCCTACGTGCAAATTCTTCTTTTCTTTTGGAATAACTACATTGAGTGGGAACTACATAATGTGCGCAAAATTGACAGGAGGAGTGAGATGATGCATGATAAAAACCGTATGGTAAGTAATCGTAGCAATAAAAATGGGACAAATGTAACAATAGATTATGGTAAGTTTAAATACAAGATAGTCATATATTATAAAATCAAATTTGGAAGGAGCACTCCTTTCCACTGCTTAGAATTTCGTCTTCCCTTTCTTCTATTTCAAAATGCTACCAATTCTTAAATGTCATAAAGAAAAGTAAAATACTTTGGATAATGCTGATGGCGACAAATAAAGGAACCATCAACATTGCACGAAACTGATCATCTGCTAAGCTAACAACCACTTAAAATAGTAAAATGATTTTCCCATAGTCGTGGAAGAAAAAATACAAAGCAAAATAACTTATCCATAGCATGGAACATTCTGCTTTTGGCAAAAGATGACATTGATATTGGAAATTTTTAGCTAGATGCATGTTGTTCTTTATCGGCACGCTTTCATATGTAGGGGGGACATGACCTATCTCACCTATGAGATTTTCACAAGCACGTCTGCGCAGTCCTCCATGTTTAAATAATATTTATGGTCCCCTAACCAATGTGAAGCGGATGAACTACTGCTAAATAGCTAAATTCACTAAAATTATCTAAACATGGAGTTTAAATTCACTAAAATTGCCATGAATAATCACTAACATAGAGTTCAAATTCACGAACTAATACTAAATTGAATACTCCTCCGAGAACGACAAAAACTAGTATTTCTTTTATAGGCTCATCTTTCGTGTGAAGTTTTAAATTCACTAAAATTCCCAGGAATAATCATTAACATTGTTCAGTTCAACTCAAATCACCAATATCTGACCAAAAATTTGATATAGGCATACATTCAGCAGAATCAAACGTCAAGACAACCGAACTAAGAAGTTTTTTAAGCAAAATCCCCCCGTTACTCCATTTCGGCAACTCGGATAATTCAATGTTCAACCAGCAAACAAATAATTCTCACTAAAGTGCCTGTTATACGGATCTCGATGCAGAAAAATCGACAAAATTAAGAAAATTTTGATCTCACCGGCAAAGAAAGGCGATCCGGCGAGCTAAAGCAGTAAGTATTGGAGGTAAAGCAAGAGCTGGTGAGCGGCAAGGCTTCAATCGTCGCTGTCCGGCATACTTCTTTCAATTCATTTTTGACATATAACAATTGTCACGTGCTAAATTTCAAGTTAAAATTAAAAAAAAAAAAACATGTATGATTAACTTTAATAAAGTTTCGAAAAAATTACACAAATATAAAACTTTTGTTACATTTTTTTTTAATTGTGTAGCTTTTCATATGGTAATACTTTTAATAATTTGACTCACATACTAAACCTTATATTATCCAATGATTATTGCTACAATATAAATATTTCACTCTTGCTCTAATGTACTCTCGAGTATACAGGAGTTAGATTAAATTGGGGAGTTGGTTAGATTGACCCAAGCAATTCAAGGAGTTCACAGTATAACCCAACTTTGTTTTAAAAAATACTCTTTTAACTTTCAAAAGTATTTCAAAAACACATAAGTATTCAAAAGTTTTATCCTTATTATTATTTTTTTGATTTTCAAAAACACTTTTAGAATTTTTTAAAAAACACTTCGTACCACTTTTCAAAATATAGAAAGTAACATTAAAAAATTTGGAGTTAATCAATTGGATATGGGTAGCGATTTTCGTCCACATATTAACGGTAATAATTTTTAATTTTTTTTTTTTTTATAAACATAAAACATGTTAATGCTATTTTAAAATTTGGAGTTAATCAATTGGATATGGGTAGCGATTTTCGTCCACATATTAACGGTAATAATTTTTAATTTTTTTTTTTTTTTTTATAAACATAAAACATGTTAATGCTATTTTAAAATTTTAGTTGATATTTTTTTTAATATAGTCCATGAGTATTTTTTTTAACTTTTTAAATAAAAAAGTTGAGGGGTATCATGGCAAGAGCATTTTTTAAACACTAAGGATATTTTTGAAATAAATACTAACCGTTTCTAAAAAAAATAATGTTCTGTTGTAATTTTTAGACTTTTATTATTGAAACTTTTAAAAGATTATAATGGGCATTTTTAAAATTTCATTTGTAAAGTTAAAAAATAAATATGAATGACCATTTTTAATTTTTAATTTGTAAAAAACTTAAACCATAAAAGGTATAATTATCCAACAGAATTCTAAAAAGTCATTTTTTTGCAAATTAGAAAAAAAAAAAAAAAAACTTTTAAGTGGACATATTTTGTTTATAAATTATGAGGAGAAATAAAAAAAGACCAAATTTTGCCGGTAATGGCAATTTATTACCGTAGTCCACTGAGTAGGGAATCTAATTTTTATAGCATTCATTTATAAAAAAAAAAAAAAAAAAAAGTTTTTCATGAAACCATATCCAAAATATATATTGCTCAACACATATATACAATATTTCCATAAGAAGCTTAATAATAATAATAATCTATATGTAAATTAGCCTACTTTCGCATGTGCCTCCTCCATATTCGTTTTATTCCCATTTGAATATTTGAAGTTCCCATTCTTGAATCGATGACTCAGCAAAGGTAAACAGACAATGTTCTTAAGATGCACCAAGAACATCAAACATAAAGCCAGCTCCATATGCTGTGATTTTGTCTTTCTTTCTTTCTTTCTTAGTGTACTCTTTTTTAGCTCTTTCTCTTGCTTGTGGTATCCAACTGCTCCATTGCCTGCTTTCTCAAGTTTTCTTATGTTCTTTCTGTTCTTGGTGATCCAAGAAAGCTTTGATTCCTAGGTTTTATGAATCCAAGAAGAAACCAGAGATAATACACAGTTCAGCAGCAACTTAAAGTGATGGGTATCAACATTCTGAGAAATTTGGCACTATTTGCTATCTATACCTTCTTGTTCTTCTCAGGTAATGATGTTTTTACCATTCTTTGTAGCTATTTCTATGCTCATTGTTACCTAAGTTTGAAAGTGAAAGTAAGAGAATAAGTTTTGATGTAGATATGACAATGTCTGCAAACAGAATGATATTTTTTTTAATGGGAAACAAAGGATAACATTCAAAACTGCACTAAGTCCTAACAAAATAACTTGTGTTGTCATTGTCAATTCTACTGCATATTGAATTTTTGATGCAATTCAAATCCACTACATGCTATCCAGAAAAGTAATTTAGTCATAATTCAGTGATTGCAGCAAATTTGACATAAAGAAGGTGAAAATTTGATGCAGTTTTGATCTCGTCAGGTTCAAGTTTAGCATGGAAATCACGTATACAAGAAGAACATCAAGAAAACATACCTTTGAAGAATGAAGAAGACAGAACAATCTTCTCTCCTCTACATTTCACTCAGTTGGTTGACTCTACCATTGTTAATCCAACAACAACGCCAGGACAGTCTGTACCAAACTCAGTAGAACCCAATCTGAAACCCACAACAGGGCCAGGGAGATCTGGTGGAGGTTCATGGTGTATTGCAAGCTCTGCAGCTTCTCCAACAGCTCTGCAGGTGGCTCTTGACTATGCCTGTGGCTATGGCAGTACAGACTGTTCGGCGATTCAGCCGGGTGGTAGCTCCTATGAGCTGACACAGTGAAGGACCATGCTTCTTATGCCTTCGATGACTATTACCAAAGGAATCCAGTGGCTACTAGCTGTGATTTTGGTGGAACAGCACAACTTGTTAGTACAAACCCAAGTATGGCCTTTTCACCTCTCTGACTCATAGTTAACCCCTGTTGTCCCTTGTGGTACACAATTTTAGCTAAAACAGGTCTATTGATTACAGGAGTTTCTACTTAGTCTACTTAACTAGCAAATTTTTTTAGTTAACAATTGCATTTTCCATATTATATTGCAGGTTATGGTAACTGTCACTATGCAAAACCCATAGATCTATCAATTTATGGTGCAAGACCATCAGGCATGCCCAGCTCAGTCATTTCAATATCAAAACGATCAGTGCTACTCTTGACCATGACTCACCTTTTGTGTTCGCTCTTGGAAAATCATCTGTAAACATAAGAAATCTCGTTTCTTCTCTCCACAGAGAGATGGCAATCGCTTATTTTCTGCACATTTGTGCGTTGTTAGACATCACTACGATTAAAGCAAGTTATTGCTGTTATACACCAAGTTATGCATTAGAAAACTAAGAAGTTCATAGTAACATGCATCAGTAGATTAAAGAAATACATGGGTGATATGCTAGCCATACAATATTTGACATTGTTAGCAATAAAATGATATAGATATGTCAATTCCATTTTGGGAGCTCTTAGCCACTAACAGGATATAGATACGTTAATTCCATTTCGAAGCTTTTAAGTTGTTTACAGGCTTTGGCTTACATATGAATTGATTCAATTTTATCTATGATAGGCAACTTTGTCGAGTTTAAGATTGCTCGTTGTGTAATTCACAAATTATACAACAAAAAGTTCACGCTAGAAGGCAAGTTAGTCAATCACAATTGTCGAGATACAATCCAATGCAATCACCAAAAGTAATGATATGAATGGTATTTCCAGTTGACCTACATCCGAAAGAATCCAGCATCCGACTTCATATGATTTTTCTATTCATTCAATGGATTGTTCAATCTGGAATTCTTTCAGATAATTGAATAAAACGATGATCAAACTAAAAAGTTTCTAGGTAAGCTATGAACTAATTCCTTCGAGATAAACTGAATGATAACCTACAAATAAATTCATTAGATGATCCAGTGAGGTAAATCAGGAGACGGAAGATTATACCACGGATGTAGAAGAACGGTCGGGCAAGAAGTGCCGAAAATGTGCTCCGAAATGCCATATTCTCCTCTGAAATTGAAGTTACAACCATAAAATTAACCCAGTTAAAACCAATTGCTCAAATCTTCATGATAAATATCGATAAGAGTGTCTTAAGCGTCGTATAGCAAAACTGGTTTAAGAAGGACGTCCTTGATATCAAGCTTGTCTTATCTAGGATATCATATCATGTCCGTTGCATGTCAAACTTCTCGTGTTATATTACCTTACTATATTTTTTTTACGACTTTCATGATATATAGTTTTTTTTTTTTTCAAATTATATGACTTTTTAGATACATTTATATTTACATCTACATCAAATAGATCTAAATATTTTTACAGGGGATACACCTAGCTGTCAATTATTTTTATTTGAAATTATATGCTATCTAAGTTGTTGTGCGTTCTCTACTCATAGCCTATAACACTTTTTCTTCATTTTTCTCGATCTTGTTTTTTAAAATCTCTATCGGCTCCCATTTTCTAAAATATTCTTTTTGAAGCTAGAAGCTCGGGTATATACCGTTTGTTCGGAGGTGACACGATTTCAAGTTAGCTGACTCACTCAGTAGTAAGAGTGCAATTTTGACACAATAGACTATAAAATTAAACAATATAATAATATAATATAATTATTTAAAATAATTTATTTATATCACAACATTCAATATATCTTCTCTCTTACCATTACAAACAAAATCTTTATATATATATATATTATAAAAAAGTTAAAAGTATAAATAAAACTTGTTAATAGAGTAATAATGTCTTTATTTTTTTCTTAAATTTAAAGGTATTATTAATATTTTTAAACAAATTACAGAATTTTGTTACTAATTATTATTATCTTTTTACAATTACCCTTTCTTTCGTCTGGTATTTTCTCTGTCGAGTCCAGTTCTATGCCAAACCAGAGCTATTGCCATGGCGAATGATCTTCAACTTCTCAATAATTCAAGCACAAAGGCTCAACCAGCAGAATCAAAGTCCGCAGGTTTGCGATTTCTGTTCTTCCAGCTGTTTTTTTCCTCCAATTTTCCTATTCAAGTTACCGTTTGCTCGATCCCATGCCGCTATATTCTATTGTTGAAATAGTTATACAAAAAACGTTCTCTCCTTTACTTAAATTAAGAAGGCGAATGACCTTGAGATTGTATCTCAGTGCAGATAACAGCAATGACTTATGCTAGAACTCCAAAAGGTTCATTGGTTTTAGAGCAGATGAGTCATGGGGTTTCATCTTTTTCTGTTTTTTTTGGCGGGTTTGATTTCTGAGATGTATATATTGCCCCCTGCATTTGTAATGTGTGTTTTTTACTGTATCTAAACATAACGAGAACTTATTCTGAAGTTTGATTTCAGCTCTTAGTTTTGTTTCTGTTCTTTTCGCCAGAGAAACTTAGGATTTTTGGTGTTATGGGTGCTTTTATTGTCGTTGTTATTAGTTTTACAACAATATCAGGAAACTCGACCCTTGGGTCTGAGCAAAATCTCCTTTCAAATGACTTGCTGAGTGGAGTAGCGTGGTAATGGTTATGTTTCCTTCTTGCAGTTGGTTTAGATGAGTCCAAACTTCACGAAGGTGTTCCCAAATGTGGATTGAATTTTGATGAATGGACTTCACTTATTTCAGAGACTGAGATGAAGCACGCGGTAAGTTTTTCTGTAAAAGGACTTCGCGACCCCTTGAACTGCTTTTTACAAACCAAATCTATCAGGAAATTATAAACCTCAAATTTGATTGTGCTTGCTATAACACGGCACCTTATGGGACGAATGTCTCTTTTACAAGCCAAATTTTCCCTGCTTCTATTTGTATTATTCAGAGAGTATCAATATGCTCAAGCCATTTTATTATTTATTTTTTTCATCCTGAACTTTGAATCACTGGTACACAGGATACAATTTTTTCTGTTAGAAAATATTTATTTATTGATTGACAGTCATGAAACAAGCTTTTGAGACTCATTTTCTGCTATCCTGAACTATAATTTTTAAAGAACTAGGGTTTGTTGGATTTCTGAGACCAGATGATTTTTTTTCCAACAAATGCAGGATGTCATTGAGGAGATTTCATTGGTGTATGATTCATTCTTGTCCGAGTTTCCTCTGTGCCATGGATACTGGAGAAAGTATGCAGCTCATAAAACAAGGTTGTGCTCTGTGGATAAGGTTATTGATGTCTTTGAACAAGCAGTTCAATCAGCAACTTACTCTGTCGGTATTTGGGTTGACTACTGTAGTTTCAGCATATCAGTTTTTGAAGATCCAGCTGATGTTCGCAGGTATTTTCTATGAGCCAAGAATTAACAAGTAGTACAGTATAGAGATTTAGAGGTGTGCACGAATTGGAATGCCCTTTGAGGACTGATTATTTCATGAAAACCTAGAATTTGATTGACTATTTTCTATTGAGTATTGGCTTTTGTTCTCATTCAGTTGATTTTCTTGTGCTATGGAGTGGAGGAAAAGAAATGATATATATATTTTTAAGAAGCCTGTGAAGTATATTATTAATTCCAAAAAGTGAACAAACTGGGGGCAGGGGGAAGAGGAATACCTCTCGCAAAAACTACTAAAAATAGCTTTCCAATTGAATATTCTCCTTCTTCTTCTTCTTTATTTTTATTTTTTTTTTTTTTTGCATTCAATTATCCCGTGTACTCAGCTATGAGTTTTCAAACTGTGGACCGAAAAGGTAACGTACATTATTATTGCATGTGCTGCTGAGAGTATAAGAAAATCATTTTTGTGCTTTGATCAAGACGCTTATTGCTGCAAATGAAAACTGTATGCCAATAATTTCCTCTTTTTGGCACATTTTAACATTCCGACTAAGCTTTTGATTATTTTCCTCTATTCCCTTTACTACGCATGTTCATTTCCTTTTCAAAATTTCCTTCGTCTATTTTGTTCGATTTAATCAAAAGAGCAAAATAAACTCAATGGTATTATTCCATATCCATCAGATTGTTTAAGAGGGCAATATCCTTTGTCGGAAAGGACTATTTAAGCTATAGCTTGTGGGACAAGTACATTGAGTTTGAGCTATCTCAACAGCAGTGGGATTCTTTAGCTCTGATATACATTCAAACTCTGAGATTTCCAACCAAAAAGTTGTCATATTACCACAGCAGGTTTGTTTTTCTCCTATTACTTATTGGTTCCCTGCGATGTTTTAGTTGATCATAGAATATTCTTGGAAGCCATGAAAAAGAGCTGCTTTTCTGCAAACCAGTCTCCCTTCTATATTGTTGGCATTATGCTCAAATGTACATTTACTTGGTAATATAGCTAATGGACAGCATTGCATCTGTCAGCTTTAGAAAATTGACCGATTCTCTGAGAGAGAATATCCAATCTGATACCGGGTGCAATCCTTCAATGGCCACAGAATTAGAAGCTTTGCCTAATGGCGAAGCCCCCATCTGTTGTACAGACAACGAGCTATCCTCTGTCATTAAAGACCTTCTCGATCTGTCGACTGGGACAGCAAGGTATAGTGCATTACAGAAGTATGTGCATGCTGGGGAAAAACTCTATGACGAAGCATGGCAACTGGAGGAAAAAATTATTCACTTTGAGCATAAAATCAGGAGGACATACTTTCATGTAAAACAACTTAATGCTGATCAACTGAAGAATTGGCATTCTTATCTGGATTTTGTGGAGATGTATGGAGATTTTGACTGGGTATGTTTCTGAATTGTTCTGATGCTTAAACCATCATTCTCCTTGTGGTTATTCCATTTAATCTGAAGAACCCTTATCTATTAGGCGGTTAAACTCTACGAGAGATGCTTAATTCCCTGTGCTAGTTATCCTGAGTTTTGGATGCGCTATGTGGAATTTATGGAAATAAAGGGTGGAAGAGAATTAGCAATGTTTGCTCTAGAGCGTGCAACAAAAACTTTTCTTAAGGTATACCTATTTACAGTGGGAACATGTATCCTATTCCATATTCATGCAAATAATTTATTATTACAATAAATATCATGTTAGTTTGTATGAGGAAAGCCTTTACCTTTTCATTGCCTATTCTTGCATTGTTCTTTTGCAAGCTTGAGAAAACTTGGAAGATTGTTAATTGAGCATGCCTCCTTTTGTTGACAAGTTCCTACTCCAACTTATATAATCCCCCTATCCATTAAAAAAACAGCTTTTACTTTTTGGGTGGCATAGTCTTTAATGGTTTTTTGTGAAATTTGAAAGGCTAGGAGTAGAGTTATTTTTTCAACATGGGTAGAAATAGAATCCATTACTTTTTAAATGACCTCCCTCTTAAATTTGGCAAAAGCTCTTGGAAGTCTTTGATTAGAGTATAATTTTCTTTATGTCTGGCTATAATGAATATTATAACTTTTTGGTTGCTCGCTTTTATATTAAGAGTTGACGGAGTTTCTTTATAAGTGACTGGAGATGTTTATGGCCATTCTTATGTGTTGGTTGCAGAGAGTTCCTGTTATCCATCTTTTCAATTCAAGGTTTAAGGAACAAATAAGAGATTTATCTGGTGCACGTGCTGCTTTTCTTCCGCTTGATGGAGATTTAGATTCTAACTTTGTGGAGAATATTATATTGAAGGCTAATATGGAGAAACGAATGGTATGAGAAACAGATTAGTAGTTGAATATAATTCAGCTCCATGCACTCATTTGGTTTGATTGAATATTGGCTTATGGATCTATTGTTGTGATCCAGGGGAAATCTACGGCAGCTCTTAATGTTTACAGAGAAGCACTGGAAATGGTTTTGATGAAGAACAAATTGGATGTTCTACCATCCCTGTATATTCATTTTTCTCGGCTTAAACACATGGTATGAGGTTCATGAAATTAACAAAAATTGATGATTTCTGCTGGTAATATGGTTGAACTGACTTCAAGTCTGTTATTATGTCTTTGATCCTCTGGAATTTCTTCTCTTTTTTTTTTTCTCTTTTCATCTGTTTTCTTCTTTATATTTGTTCTATTATGGTCAAGCAATTCTCTTGATATGGTCGTTAGAACTTGAGTTACCAATTTTGATTTGCAGATTACAGGACGTGCAGATGCAGCCATTGAAGTCTTAATAGATGGGATCAGAAATGTACCTCTCTGTAAATTACTTCTTGAGGTATTTCTACTTATGGATTTAGTCTTATAATAGTAAAAGAATGGAGTCCAGTTGCTGCTTCACAGTTTTATGCAGAATCTTATTTGGCTCCTGCCCCTTCTACAGGAACTTATAAACTTCGTAATGGTGCAAGGAGCGCCAAACCTTATAAATTTAGTTGATCCCATCGTCGCTAATGCAATATCTCTCAAGCCAGACGTATCTCGAGGTTGGAGTGAGCAAGACAGAGAGGATATTTCAACTCTTTATTTAAAGGTCAAGTTCCTTCAAGATATTTATGTGTGCATTTTTGTTAATGAGAACACAATTGGGTTAACAAGGGCCAGAATAGAGAAGGGCCCAAAAGCAACTACACAAAAGGATCTACATCACACCTCGGTTAAAGGCCTAGGAAAGGGACAGTCGAATTTAATAAGTCTTAACAAAAGTCTTCTATTAAAAACATTTTTTTTACTTAAAAATTGGTTTTTAATGTGATTCGCTATGTACTGCTTATCTATCAGTTGACCTGGGGAGGGAAACTAGACTACCAAGTGTTTGATCATCTCTTTTTTTACCTTTTTGTGTCCTGAGAAATCTTTCCTTTGGATGTATTATTACAAATGCCAAGCCGTTTTTTTCCCCTTGATGAACATTTTATTGAGAAAGTCATGCAGAACAAAATTTTGGGTAGCTACGCTAGAAAGAGCTAAAAGATCTACCAAATCCCAAGATTCCTCAAAATCTCTCCATTAAAACTACCAAGGGAATAGACTCGTATTTGGGTTCCTCTCTTGGATTCAATCGCAACTATGGAGCTTTTGAAGAACCAAGGTCCAAAGAAATTTTTTTATTTTGTTTGGAGTCTAAGCTCGTCAAACTAGATAAGGAAGAAGATCCCACATCAGTTGGAGAGTAAACGAAATATTCTTTATAAGAGTGTGAAACATCTCTTGAGAGCCCAAAAGGGAAAGCCCAAAAAGGACAATATCGGCTAGGCTAGGCTGTTACACTAACTTATATGGCTCTATGATTTGTTTGAAAAATGAATTGCATGAGAAAGGGACCACAAGTATTGAGCTTCCTTACTTTGACATCTGGACCAAGAGAAATGTTGAAACCTTCCACTTCTTAGAGATCAGAATCCTTCGGTCTTTACCATAAAAAGCCCCACCATGTTCGGTTCAATAGCTTATAGCCTACTTTGGGAGGTTTCCAAAATATATAGGGTGGCAAAAATAATAACTCCATCTGAATTGATTACTCTCAAGTTCTGTTCAATGAAGTCTTTGAAGTCTATATTCTCTCAAGTGTTCTAAATCTAAATTCCTAACCCTATCATTAGAACGTCTATAGTTCTTTTAAAAATGCATGATAGGCACTGATTTTTTATCTTTAGAACACAATCAGGTTCGTTCTAATCTAACACGGATCGCTTCTCTTTGGCAGCAGGCTATTGACCTGTGTGGAACCATTCATGATGTAATGAGGGTGTGGAATCGACATATTAAATTGTTTCCACAGTCTATTAGAGCAATGCCATATGAAGACCCCACATGGACAGAAGCGTTAAAAATGACCAAAGGAGGAAAACAAACATTAGATTCTACTGTAACCAACCAGCCAATCAAAGACGGTCAGCTTGATCTATCAACTCAGCTTCCTCTAGAAGAGAACAAACAATCTCTGCAAGGAAACCAAAACTTCCAGAATGACCAATCTTCCAATGGGAATGAACCAGTTTCCTGTTTACTGGGAAATCGCAATAATGATATGAAAAAATCTGCCATTGATCATATTCATTCTGGAGAAGCTGAAATTGATGCAGAGGCAAGAGTGCAGCAGGATTCTCCAAAAGTTTCTGAGCATTATGGAGAGGGTGGAAATCAGGTTGAATTAACACCAATGCCTATGGACAACTCAAAAGAAGATGAGTATGGCAATGCTTTGGGACAGAATTTGAAAAATCTTTCAATTGGGAGTCTTTCTCTAAGCCCCAAGAACAATGACAAAATAGATGTACTCCCCAAAGCGTCTCACGAAGGGGAAGCTCCCTTTGAGAACAGTATGTCTAGTGAAAGTGTCTGCAATACAGATGAAGGGGCTTTAATACACAACCCACAAGGTGTCAGATCTTCTGGTTCCATCCAGATATCTAAGGAAGTGGCTAGTCCATCATCATCTCCAAGCCACGATAAACCTATACACACCCAAGCGCCTTCACAGTTTCATGCGGGTGCAACTGGAAATAGGAACTGGCACCATAAACATTCTTCTGGTAACTTACATCATGACTCCCAACATCAATTTCAGTCACATTCACGGAGAAGACCTCATCGAACATGGCAAGATTCTCCTCGAGACTACCAAGGAATGAGATCTGGTCAAACACCAGATAGTCAAGATTTTACCTCTGAATCTATTGCTTCACAGGAACCACGAGTTGAACGAAGCAGCCAAGAATACAATCAGATTCAATCTGCTCAGCAGCAGAACTTCCCCACTATTCAGTCTCAACTTCCTTCTCAAGGTTTTCAAGAGAAGTCTCAATATATTACACCAAACGAGGAGCAATATGGTTACATGCAAAGTGGTCAGGCCCCACATACCTATGAACAGATGTGGCATTATTATTACTACCAGCAGCAGCAGCAGCAGCAGCAGTATTTTTTGCAGCAGCAGCAACTTCAACAGTCACAGAATTTTCAACAACTTCAACAGTCGCAGAATTTTCAACAACAGTATAACCAGCAGCAACTGCAAATGCAACAGCATTATTTTCAGTCTCAACAACAATATCCTTACCATGTGCAATTACAACAGCAGTATCACATGCAGCAGCAATTGCAACAAACTCAGCAACAGCAGCATTTACTTGGCCTACAGCCACAAGAAGTCTCCCAGACAGATCAGCAATCATTTAAACAACAGGAGCATCAGCCAGAAAAAATGGAGGAAGAAGAACAAAGGCAGCACACGAAACAGGTTTCGTTGTTTTTCTTTTTCTCATTCGTGGTTGACTTGGTTTCTTTACCCTCCCTTTTGTAGTTGCATTACATGACCATGCTTCACTTTTTAAATGGCTCAGTAAACATAAGTTGAATTAATTGAGAGATGCTGAATTTCAAAGGAATCCAAGTCTATCATGGATGTTTACTGTCCGTAATTAATAATTTCATACAAATTTTAATCCTTTTCTCATTCCCCGATTCTTGAGTCTTACTCCTCATTTCTTGTTTGTAGATGATATTTCTGTCGATGAATCTTATCTATTTGATTTCATGCGATCTAAACTGTTCATCAATTGACAGATTTCAACGAGATTAGCTTTTCAATTTCTCATTTGGGTGTATTCAATTTGGAATCCTTGCAAGTTGAAGTTGTCAGCTTGTTCTTGTATTGAGTCTATTAAATAAAATACGTAATCTAAAATGTGGTATTCTGACAGCAGGATTCTTGACAAAATAGCGGTAGCAGGCTGATCAGGAGCATTACCTGGGCAACCAAATGAGGCGTTTGTGGCAGGTAACTTAGATCATCATCTGAGCTAACTGTAGTTACACACCAAAAATGTCAGCAGCTGCACTGAAAGTGAAGATGGAACTTGCAGATATATCTCGTCGAAAAGGCGAAGCAACAGGATTTCCTCCTCATTGCAGTGCGTTTACTTGGCTGCTGAATCTTCAGAAACCGATTACAAGGTCTGTAATCTTCAATACACCACCTTTTATTTTCAGCTGTCTTGTCCACTGACCATAGCAGGAATCTGTAGAGCAAGATTAGAGATTTATTTAGCTGTGATTTCTGAAGGTGTGAGAAAGAGAAGAAAAGGAAGATTACTTTATAAATTAGACAAGAAGTTCAGCCTACAAAGTCTAGGAAGAAGAGGTACAGCTAACTACTTGAGCAATAGAACAATTTTGCAGGTTGATAGGTGAATAGGAAGAATAGCACTCTTCAAATTGAGGAATATAAACGTTGGGACATGGAAATCATTTGAAAATTCTGCGCTGGTAAGAGGACAAAACAGAGCCATTAACAACTCCAATGGTTCCAACAGAGATTAGGTTGTAATGGCCCCCATATCAACCCTATATAAATATAGAAATTATGTCACAGCCAATTTTGAAACCTATATTTCACTATATTTCCATTTTTTTGGGTTAAAGATTTGTGTTCTTCCATTGAATTGGTTGCTGTTTTGTTACATTTTCCATCACTTCTCCTTCCTTTCTTGACTGCATCTTTCTTTTTTGCTTCTCTATGATTTGTTATGTTATGTTGTTCATAATTCTGAAGTTCTATCAAATTAATATTATTTTTTTTCTTTGTAATTAATAGCACATATTCAAGTACGGAGGAATTGAAGTAAGAAATTTATGTATATCTATTTTGATAATATCATAATTATTATGTTTTTAATAAGAATAATATCGTAGTACAAAACGATCGTAGTTAATCTATGGTATATAATATGAATTTTAACTAGTTGAATTATATTTTGAGTTAATCTATGAACTACCATTTGAATATTTTGTGAGATCTCACATCAATTGTAGAGGGGAACGATCCATTGTTCGTGGGAAAGCTTGATCACGTCTTGATGTTGGTTTGACTATGAGCTTCAGACAAAACGGCAATATTTAAAATCGAAAGATTGAATATTTTTAAAAAATTTTAAGATCCTACATTGGTTGGAGAGGGGAACGAAAACTTCAATATCTACAGATAGTGTGCCAATGAGGAGAAGCTTATAAGGTTGGAGAGGGGAACAAAATATTCCTTTTAAGGTTGTTAAAACCTCTCCCTCACTTTAAAACATTGAGGAGAAGCTTCGAAGAAAACTCCAAAGAGGACAATATCTACAAACAATGTGCCAACGAGGAGAAGCTTATAAGGTTGGAGAGGGGAATGAAATGTTCCTTTTAAGGTTGTTAAAACCTCTCCCTCACTTTAAAACCTTGAGAAGAAGCTTCGAAGGAAAACTCCAAAGAGGACAATATTTACAAACAGTGTGCCAACAAGGAGAAGTTTATAAAATTGTTAAAACCTTACAAAATTGGAGAGGGAAACGAAACATTCTTTATAAGGTTGTTAAAACTTCTCCCTCGCTTTAAAACCTTGAGAATAAGCTTCGAAGGAAAACTCTAGAGAAGACAATATCTATAAACAGTGTGCCAACGAGGACGTTGGCCTTCCAAGAATGTGGATCGTGTGATCTCACATAGGTTGTAGAGGGGAACAAACATCTCTTACAAGAGTGTGGAAACCTTTCCCTAACTCAAGCATTGTAAAACGTAAAACCTTGAGGGGAAGTCTAGAAAGAAAAGCCGAAAGAGAATAATATTGGACTTAGACTATTATATATTTATACTATTTTTTTGATATAAATTTTGGAGAGGGTGATGATTTAGTCGACATTCAGAATTTCGTATCTAAGGAGGAAGAATGAAAAAGGGGAGAATTACCTTATCAAGAATCATAGGATAATAGGATAGGAGAAATATTCTCTTATTAGTTATTCACTGTGAGTGACATTGAGAGACACCCACATGAATCTACCAACCTAACCACATTGCTTTACTTTACATTTCTAAAACAAATAAGATTTAAAAAAAATAATAATAAATAAATGAGAAATTGAGGATGATATATTACAAACTTAATTTTATATTTACCTTTTTAATTTAATATACCTTAAAATTTTTTATTTTGTATTTATTAAATTTTTAATAGATTTAAAACAATTTTAAATTAATGATTGGATATACTCTACACTTTCAAAAATTTATATAATAAGTGGGTTAATTATTTAAAAAATATTAAATAGGTTAATGATTTATTAAGTATAAAATTAAAAATTAAATATATATTTTTCTATTAGACACAAAATAAAAAATTAAAAAAAAAACTTATTAAACATTTATTAAAATATAATTTTCTTATAATTTATAAATAAAATATATATAAAATAAGATAAGATATTAAATGTATAGTTTTACCTAAAAAATATACTAGGAAAAAAAAAAAAGTAATACTAACTTCTTATTATATTATATTATATTATGTTAAAATAATAAAAAAATATATTTAAAAAAAATTGTACTAGGAATGCTTTTGTCGGATACTAAAGGGTGGGGGGTTTGCACTTGTAAAAGGCTGTGGTCCTATACCACGTGATTTTGTTTCATATTTTATTTATTTAGAGATTGCATTGGTCCCTCTTCTTTAAATTTATTCCATTTTTAAATATCAAAATTAAACTTTTATATTTTTAAAAAAATTAAAATTAGTTATTATTAGTAAATATTATTCATTTTAGTAAAATAATAAAAAGATATATAATATAAATATGTATTTATTCTAAAATTTATATAAAAAAAATTAGAAGGATAGAAGTTAATTAATTTATCTAACATATTTTTTTAACTCAAATGTTAAACTTTCCATTTTTTTACAATTTTAACTTTATTTAATTATTAACGGTTAAAATATTTTAATTTGTTAGTTTATGGTTAATTTTATTAGGAAAGAATGTAATTTTTATGAAAATTATTTTTATTGAAAATATAAAAAAAACTAAAATCTAAAATAATGTTGGAACAAATAATAAAATATCTTTTTATTTTTGGAGAGTGGACCCATATTTTTTTTTTTTTTTTTTTTTTGAGAATAAATGGACCAATTTATAAATGCTCAAAGGTGCTGTCCAAATCTTACTCGTGGGACTGCCCACGTTTTTAGTTCAATATACTTTTAAATCTAAAGTTTTAATTAATTTTGAACCAAATATTTTTTTCAGCTTCTAGCAATGGTAAATAAATTATTTTCAGAAAAATTATAATAATTACAGACTTGAGATTACAATTAATTAAACTATTTCACTTTTGCTGACGTCTGCTTACCGGTTGACTTGGCTTGTATTATTATCTTTTAATAATATATATATACATATACATACCATAAAAGCTAGGTGTTAGATTTTTTTTGGTGGGTTGAATTAAAAAAAAGAAAAAAAACTAAAAATTATAGTTGGTTGGTTGACATTTTTTTTTGTTGGGTCAACCCGAAAATATGGTTACAATTCAACCCTATCATATTCTACTTTTAAGATAATTATGAATATTTAAATTTTGTAACATAGTAATGTATGTACGGTATGTACTGTGACAGAATGTTTATATTTGAATTTTATGAAATTTTAGTTACCCAACTTGAAAATATAGAGTTGGATTAGATTGTGAACTTTATTTAGATTGTTCGGACCATCAATCTAACACGAAATTTCGAGTTGGTACAGTTGTACTTGTTGTTACCGGCTCGAAAATATGTCATAAAAAATAATTTTTATTTTTGAAATAAACTAAACATATAAATATAACGAAAATATGATCGATGAGATGTATTATTAATAGAAATGGATATGGATGTGGATAAAATTTGATGAAATGAAAATTGATTTATTACCGTTTATGGATAAAGATTCAGAGGTTAAGAGGCTGAAACCAACAGACATAACAATTAAAAATAATAATAATAATAATAAAATAATAATCAGGAAAAGGAAAAGGAAGGAGGAGGGGAACATGGAGTGGTGAAATATGCTGATCCAAAAACGAAGGCGAGTAAATTCCAAGCTAAACAGAGAGATGGATTGTGAATCGGCGACAAGGGATGACGACGAGTCACTTCTTGGGAAGATAAAAGCCAAAAGCAAACCAGCTCCTCCTAGTTTCTCTGAGTCGTACGGCACCTGTTTCAAGCGATGAATTCACTGATGGAGATAAACCTCCAGCTTCCTCCTTCGTTTCTCTGAACAACCAATCCAACAATTTCACTTCAATCCTTGCGGATACACTCATGGAGAACAATCGGGGAGGAATGGCGGCGTTTTCGTCCTCGGCGGAAAGCAATATCAGGGCTCGACCGAGCAACACCGCTAGCACCGACAACAGAGCTGCGGCACTTGTGCAATACAATGCTGATGCTGGGCTTTTGAACAAGTTTGAGCAATCGGACGCCTTTGGTGAGTCTTTTAACTATTCGAGATCAGTTCTTGAAGCTCCACAGTCTGTACCCGAAGAACAAATTACTGCCTATCTGTCTAAGATTCAGAGGGGTGGAATGGTTCAACCGTTTGGTTGTTTGCTTGCGATTGAAGAATCTAGTCTTAAGATTATTAGCTACAGTGAGAATTGTTTTGACTTATTGGGGATAAATGATCAGTTTGAGTCGGCACCGGGGAAGGGTCTAATTGGGGTTCATATAAGAGCTCTGTTTACGCCTTCCTCCGGTGCTTCTTTGGCGAAAGCTGCTTCATCCAGGGAGATTTCGCTGTTGAATCCTGTTTGGGTTTATTCTAGGAATACCCAGAAGCCATTTTATGCCATATTGCATAGGATTGATGTGGGGATTGTAATTGATTTGGAGCCTGCACGGTCTGTTGATCCTGCACTGTCGCTTGCCGGCGCCGTGCATTCGCAGAAACTTGCAGTTCGAGCCATTTCCAGGTTGCAGGCTCTACCTGGTGGTGATATTGGTGTTTTATGTGATACGGTTGTGGAAGATGTTCAGAAGCTTACAGGGTATGATAGAGTGATGGTGTATAAGTTCCATGATGATGAACATGGTGAAGTAGTGTCAGAAATCAGAAGGTCGGACTTGGAGCCATATCTCGGTTTGCACTATCCTGCCATTGATATACCCCAAGCTGCTCGTTTCTTGTTCAAGCAGAACCGCGTTAGGATGATTTGCGATTGCCATGCGAAGCCTGTGCAGGTCATTCAAAGTGATGAGCTAAAGCAGCCTCTTTGTTTGGTTAATTCAACACTTCGATCACCACATAGTTGTCATTTGCAGTACATGGCAAATATGGGTTCCATAGCCTCATTGGCAATGGCAGTAATCATGAACAGTGATGACTCTCCAACAAGGTTATGGGGCCTGGTAGTGTGCCACCATACTTCACCACGATATGTCCCTTTCCCACTTCGTTATGCTTGCGAGTTTCTCATGCAGGCTTTCGGGCTGCAACTTTACATGGAGCTTCAATTGGCATTACAAATAACAGAGAAAAAGGTTCTCAAGACACAAACCTTACTCTGTGACATGCTCCTCCGAGGCTCCCCTTATGCATTGCTGACCCAGTCACCTAGTATAAAGGATCTCGTGAAGTGTGATGGCGCTGCATTGTACTATCAGGGGGCATGTTGTCTACTAGGTGTAACTCCAACTGAAGCCCAAGTTAAAAACCTTGTCGAGTGGATACTCAATAACCATGGAGATTCTACAGGACTGAGCACGGATAGCTTGGCTGATGCTGGCTATCCCGAAGCTGCTTCACTAGGTGATGCAATATGTGGTATGACTGCTGCAAGAATTAGTTCAAAAGATTTCTTATTCTGGTTCCGTTCCCATGCCGCAAAAGAAATCCAATGGGGAGGAGCCAAGCATCATCCAGATGATAAGGATGATGGTGGAAGAATGCACCCAAGGTCATCATTTAAAGCATTTCTTGAAGTTGCAAAGAGTAAAAGTATGTCATGGGAAGCTCAAGAAATAAATGCCATTCACTCATTGCAGCTTATTATGAGGGAGTCTTTCTCGAGCGCTAGAGACAGTGATTCGAAGGCAGAAATGTCTGTCCAGCAGAGTGATACTGTGTCTCAGGACATCGGCGAACTCAGTTCAGTAGCTTGTGAAATGGTTAGGTTGATTGAAACAGCAACCGTTCCAATTTTTGGGGTTGACTCAACTGGTGTGATCAATGGATGGAATGCTAAAATAGCTGAACTCGTAGGATTACAAACTGGAGAAGCTTTGGGGAGATCTCTGGATGACATCGTTCATGATGATTCACGAGGAACCGTTGGAAATTTACTTCTTCATGCTCTGCAAGGTAAGTGTAGAGATCAGTGGCATTTATTAATATTAGTTTGCTTATAGCTTATGAAGCTAACTATTGATTTGATCATCAGTGTCACAGCATAGCAATAGCCCTCTACTGTTTCTTTTTCGTCCCTTCCCTTGTTATATGATTGTCCTTGTGTTTTTCAGGTGTGGAAGACAAAAATGTGGAGTTAAAACTGAGAAAGTTTGGAACTGATAAAGAAAACTCTGCTGTGTATATTGTAGTTAATGCTTGCACAAGTAGGCATTACACAAATAAAGTTATTGGGGTTTGCTTTGTTGGGCAAGATATAACGTCGGAGAAAGGCGTGAGGGATAGATTTATCCGTCTGCAGGGAGATTATAGGACAATCATTGAAAGTCTGAGTCCATTGATTCCACCAATTTTCGTTTCTGACGAGAATGGTTACTGCTGTGAATGGACTGCTGCCATGGAGAAGCTTTCTGGTTGGAGTAAAGATGAAGTTGTAGGAAAAATGCTAGTAGGGGAGATTTTTGGGAACTTCTGTAGGTTGAAAGATCTAGATACCCTCACTAGGTTTATGATCCTATTATATCAAGGTATTGGTGGTGAACAAACTGAGAAGTTTCCATTAGGATTTTTCAATAAGAATGGTGACTATGTGGAGGTGCTTTTAACATCAAACAAAAGGACTGATGCAGAAGGAAATGTCATTGGTTGTATCTGTTTCCTGCAAGTTGTTGAGCCGAACTTGCAAGGGGTCTCTGAAGGACTCGGCCTGGGCGAAAGACGGGGCAATTTGCAGCTTAAGGAGTTGACTTACTTAAAGCGGGAGATGAAAAATCCTTTAAATGGCATCAAATTTACTCATGAACTCCTTGTAAATTCTGGCATTACAGACAACCAGAAACTCTTCCTTGTTACTAGTGATGCGTGCGAGAGACAGATCATGGCAATCATTGAGGATATGGACTTCAGAAGTTTAGAAGTGGGGTAAGTACCATCTCGGCAAACGTTCACTTTATGTTTGAATTCCTTTCTTTTTTTCGTTACTGCTGGTGATTTTCGTTACTGCTGGTGATTTTCGTTCGTAAACCATGCCATGGATTTCTTAATTTTGTAAGTCGTTTAACAATCACTTTAATTGACACAAAACATCTGCATAAAAGTATGAAACATCCACTGAAGTGAGTGCCAAAGGACAATTGGAGAAAACATAAGTCAAAACTTGAGGGCTAAGAGACATATTACGGGATGAATGAATAGGTATAGCCCACTAAACACCTTAGTGAGGAAATAGAACACGTAGTTAGCCTTGTCAAATATGATCTTACTTATCAACAAAAGTAGCATTTTCATATTGTCCAACATTTGTAGTAATCTACTTGACGTTAAATGAGAAGGTCGACAAGCACATCTGTAGGTCGTTTGGTCGTTTCTAGGCAGGGCAACAAGCAAATTTCTTCATTGCACCGGAGGATTAGAATAATATTTTCCTCACATGTATTGTATCCTTGATGCAAGTTATTAATGAGAATCAGGTTTGTTTTCTAAAAAATGATGGGGGAGAAATGATGATAAGTCTATATTCGAGGGGTGACACCGATATGGTTGGTTAGGAATCTCGTACCTCCACAATGGTATGATATTGTCTACTTTGAGCCTAAGCTGTCATGGCTTTCATTTTGGTTTCTCCAAAAGGCCTCATACCAATGGAGCTAGTATTCTTCTTAATTAGCTAATGTGGGACTACTCCTCTCAATAATTCTCAACAATCCTTCCCTCGAACAAAGTACACCATAGAGCCTCTCCTGAGGCCTCCTTCTCTAGAGCTCTCGAATAGCTTCCCTTTAATCGAGACTCGACTCATTCTCTAGAGCCCTCAAACAAAGTGAATCCTTTGTTCGACACTTGAGTCACCTTTGAGACTCCCCTTAATCGAGGCTCAACTCCTTCTCTGGAGCCCTCAAACAAAGTAAACCCTTTGTTCGACACTTGAGTCACCTTTGAGACTCCCCTTAATCGAGGCTCGATTCCTTCTCTGGAGCCATCAAACAAAATAAACCTTAGACATGACTCTGATACCATGTTAGGGATCGCGGACCTCCACAACTATATGATATTGTCCACTTTGAGCATAAGCTTTCATGGCTTTGCTTTTGGTTTCCCTAAAAGGCCTCAGACCAATGGAGATAATGTTCCTTATTCTTAAACTCATGATCTTCCTCTTAATCAGCAATCGTGGAACTACTCCTCTCAATAATTCTCAACAAGGTTTTCCCACATTGGCTGAATGAAGCCAAGTATACCTGAAGGAATACCTGAAGGACATATCTCTCCTGCAGATATCTCACAATATTCTTCTTCTTCAATTGAAGTTCACAGATATCTTAGCCTCAATTGAACCCATATTGTCAATTATTTTGTTATGCATTTTTATCTCTATAATCTGCTCAATTCTATCCTATGCTGCTCTGATTTTTCTCCTGGTTTAACAGCCAAGTACAGATAAATAAAGACGAGTTTGTCCTTGGGAGTGTTCTGGATGCCATTATCTGTCAAATCATGATTGTTGTCAGAGAGAAGAACATACAACTGTTTCATGAAATTCCAGAAGAAATCAAAGTGTTAACTTTTTGTGGCGATCAAATTAAACTTCAGCTGGTTTTATCAGATTTCTTACTTAGCGTAGTGCAGAACACGCCTGCTCTGGATGGTTGGGTTGAAATCAAAATTTCAGCTGGTTTGAAGCTTATACAAGATGGAAATGAACATATTCACTTGCAGATCAGGTACTTTCCAGTAACTCCTCCATTTTGCTCGTGTTTCTCACTTTTTTACCTGGTTTTGTATCATATTTTCTTTGTATAGCTTTGTCTTGTATACTTTTGTATGGATCTTGAAAGAAAGTGAACATATCGTATACTGCAAGGGATTTTAATTCAGGAGATGAAGGTTGTTTAGTGAACTAAAATTCTTCTTCAGTAACTATTCAGTACACACGTGACTATTAGTTTTGAGTCATGCCTAGACATATTTATGTGTATTGCGAGATCTCACATCGATTGGAGAGGAAACGAAATATTCTTTATAAGGGTGTGGAAACCTCTCCCTAGTAAACGCATTTTAAAAATCTTGAAGGGAAGCTCGAAAGGGAACGCCCAAAAGGACAATATCTGCTAGCAGTAGACTTGGGCGGTTACAAATGGTATCAAAGTGAAACACTGGGCGATGTGCCAGTGAGGACGGTGAGAGGAAGGTGGACATTGGGTGGTGTGTCAGCAAGGACGTTGGGCCCGGAAAAGGGGTGGATTGTGAGATCCCACATTGCTTGGAGAGAAGAACGAGTGTTAGCGAGGACCCCAGGCCCCGAAGAGGGGTGGATTATGAGACCCCACATCGATTAGAGAGGGGAATGAAACATTTTTGATAAAGGTGTGGAAACCTCTCCCTAGCATACGTGTTTTTAAAACTTTGAGGGGAAGCCCAAAAATGAAAGTCCAAAAACGACAATATGTGTTCTATGTTTGATCACGTCCGTATTGAATTGCTTATAGTGACTGTTTCTATTATCATATTTCTTTTTTGATAGTTTTTGAAAGAAAAAACAACCATGGGGTTGGCTTAGTGGCCAATATGGGCAATGAAAGTAATAAATGATTTAGAGATAATGAATTTAAGTTAGGGTGAACACCTACTTAAGATTTAATAATCTACTTAAGATTTAATATCCTACGAGTTTCTGTAGCAAACAAATGTAGTAGAGTCGGACGACTGTCGGTGAGAATAGTCAAAGTCAAAGTATGTGAAAGCTGACATGAAAAGAAATCTTGAAAGACAGAGCTGGGACATTGATTATTTATTGTTTTTTTTTTCTTTGTATGTGTAGAATGTCACATCCAGGTCAAGGTCTGCCTCCTGAACTAATCCAAGATGTGGTTGGAGGAGGACAACAGTGGAGTTCAGAGCAAGGCCTCGCCCTAAATCTGTCACGCAGACTTCTCAATAAATTGAACGGTAATGTCTGCTACGTTAGAGAGCAAACTAAATGCTACTTCCTCATTGATCTCGAACTCAAATTAAGGCGCTCGAGGGGGTTGCTGGAAGCCACTACAAGCCAAAGAACTTGAGTATCCTTTCACTTCAAATCATATCAAGAAAACATGTTCATATCAAGAGCAGCATTGGACAGTGCTGAAATCCAGCAGAGTCCCAGCACATTCATGTCACCTTACATACAACGAGTCGTACACACGTTGCGATGCTAAGCATCTCTCGATGACGTTCAATGATTGGTTTCGTGTTAAATTGTATTCGATTTGACGAGTCGGATGTAGGTAGCCCTGTCTACATTTTTGGTTGCCGTTGCTGGTGCATGTTTCAGCAATGTGGCAATGTAGATGAAACATGCGGTTTTGTTCTGTTTTGTTATGGACGTGAAAGCCATATATTGTAATATTTGAGAACTGTGCTTATTTTGACATTTCGAGGGCCAACCCATTTCTCCTTTTGCTGAATGGGGTTTTGATTATGTATATTGTTATATATTTGAAATTATTATTGTTTTTTTATTTATGATAGCCTTAGGGAATATAGTATTTGATGATTAACACGAACAAATGATATCGACAATCTCGTCACTTAATGTACATTATTTGATGATAGATAGATCCATAAAAAAAATAGAGATGTGTTCGTAACCCGCTTAATTAAAATTTTAAATAGAAAATTAATCTGAATTTTTAAAAAACATATGATTGGATGATACTAAAATTATATAATGTCAGGATTTTTTTTGGTTTTTTTTTTATTACAAGTATTTAATAAATATTCTTTTAATAAAAATATTCAAACATTAAATTTGTAATATAACATAATAAAGTTAAAAAATAACTAAATAAATATATTAATTTCTAACTTTTTTTTTTCTAATAGGTTTCGAATTTTAAGAATGTTTTATAATTTCGTGAATTTTTAATTTTATGTTTAATAAATAATCTATTATTTTAAAATTAAATTCAACTTATTTTTAAATTTTTTTGAATAAGCGGTATTAGATTTATATTAAAAACTAAAAAAAATCTAAAAAAGAATTAAAAATTTAGGAACTAAAATTAATAATTTTGAACAATTTTTTTTCTTTTTTACTTAAATACACTGTTTGACCATTTTTATTTTAGTTAATATTAATATTAAAATAAGATGACGTCAGAGGGTTTTAAGTTTTAACTTCCGCTGAAATATCTAAAAGATGGCGTTCATCACTCCGGCGCTGGCATTTTCGACCGCGCAACCTGAAGATGATGCAGAGAACTTCCCCACTGTGTTCTTCTAGCTCCTTTTCTCATTCTTCTCCATATATTTCCGTTCTTAATCGATGCACTGAACCTTTACGAAGACGTATCGCTCTTACGTGTAAGGGTTCAGCTTTCTCGATACTTCAGCTGCCCTTGAACCGCCATCTTCACACTCTTCCACTTTTGCAGCCTTCCCGCCGTAGAGTTGGTGAGTTCTTCTTGTTTGGTTATTACTCTAATTTATGTCGTTTAACTCGTGGCTGATCGAATGCGTCTCGTTTAACTTTGTTGGTATTGTTTGATGATTTGGAGGTAATATGTCGTTGTTTTGAGTTTACGTGGGTAATGTAAATGTGAAATGATGATTTGTTTTTGGCATTTCAGCTACTTCTCAGATTCTAGAAAGTGTGGAAGCTCCGACAGGATTTGTTGAAATTGGTTACATATCCAATGTTCACGGGACTGAGGGGGAAGTTCGAGTAAAATCTGTTACTGATTTTCCTGAACTGCGATTCTCCACGGTAAATCAATGGCAATAATTCTCGAAAGAACCTCTATATTTATACAGCGTTGTTGGAATGAGCTACTCCTGCCATATTCAAACGGAATTCAAACTCTTACAGTATATGCCCTCTGCCCCCAATTCTTGTGAGAAATAAAAAACCCTCCAACACAGTGCTGTAGTTTTGATAATACAATCTATACATTGATCATAAACAGCCGACCTTTTGGTTTATTAACTATCAAGTCTTTATACAGCCGATCAACTACCCTTTGGTTGTGTGTGTATATATATATATAAGAACATTCTAGTCATTTTAAATCAATAGAGATTTCTACTTACCCCTTTTCTTTAGCCTGGCACAAGATGGTTGAAGCAGCAAGTTTCAGGAAGGGAAGAAATCCGAGAAGTTGACTTGGAAGAGGGGAGGGAACACCCTGGTCGAAAGAGTTGGATACTGAAGTTTAAAGGAATCGATACTGCTGAACAGGTCTACCTATTTCCCTTTTTGTGTACGATAAATCATGTTTTTTTGTCCTAAATCTGGGGTTTTCTTGTCACTATTACTTCATGTAGCTGTTTATGATCAATGTATAGAAGTATGAGTTTATTATTATTATTTCTACGACTACTACTTTGGCGCACGAGTACCAATTGAAAAAAAAAAAAAAAACAAAGCAACCATCATAGTCAGCCCATAAGATTTACTTTTTTCACTGATGTTGTTTAGTCATAATCAACTATTTCAAATTAAAATGTGTCGGTCATCCTGATTTCATAATCTTTTCAGGCAAAACTACTCATTGGATCAACTCTCCTAGTGAGGGAAGAAGACCGACCAGAGTTGGAAGAAGGTGAATTTTATTCCCGTGACCTTATTGGCATGAGTGTTATTCTGAAGGTATGCAAATGTTTTTGCATGTACAAGTTGTCTCTCAAGTATCAAGCACATTAATTTTTTTTTTTTACTTCAAATTATAATATATTTTTATCAAGTTGGAAGCCCCCCACGCACCCCTTCAGGAAAGTAATCTGATTTGTTGAATTACTCAGTTAGTCAATGTTTAGGTCTGCTTGTGCAGATTTATTGCAATTCTGGATTTTATAATGAGAATGTAGTTGATGCAGCTCGTTGTTTGCTTACAAATTATGGATGATTGCTTCTTCAGGGACTATAGTTTCCCGAGCTGCAATTTAAAAGCCCTGTAGAACTTTCCATAAACTACCCCTTCACAAAAACTGCTATTTAGAAGATGTGTAGGAATTGTGCTTTTGGACTAATTATAAAAATTTTCTTTCATTCATGGTTACTTGTTTTACCCCTTCACAACAATATGCTGACTTTGATTGCTTGTGATACTGATTGCATACAACCCGTCAGGAAACTGGTCAGTCCCTGGGAACCGTTGTTAATGTATTTGACAGCGGAGGGGCAGATCTTTTGCATGTCATGCTTGATAGTTCCGAAGATATTCTTGATACCACTGGAAATCCAACATCAACAGAGACTGGAGTTTCTGGTCGCCTTGTTTGGATACCTTTTGTCAAAGCAATTGTTCCTGTTGTTGATCTTGAAAGACGAGAAATGAAAATTACCCCTCCAAAAGGTCTTTTGGAATTAAATTTGCATTCTAACAAGAGATCGAAGAAAGAACGACGCCAACTTGTGAGATATTTTTTCTTTTTCACTCTCTTCCTTATAAATAAATTAAGTTAAGATGCCGACTTATTTTTAGTGATTAATGCACTGAATTCTTGATATTATTCAGACGTTTGAACTTCATGTTTCATAATTGCTTCTTTATACATGTTTTTGTTGTAATTTTGAATTCTGCTACTTTTTTCCCCCTATTCAACCATCTTTTGCTTGTAGATTTAGGTTCTTTTTCCTTATCTCGATTCTTATTCTGGTAACCTAGATCATTCATTGTAGGAATGGAAAGAAAGGAAAAAATTCCAAAATAGTCTCATAGCTGCAAAAAAGAAACTATCTGAAATGGAACAGAAACACGTGTTCAGTGGTTTCAAATTTGGAGAAAAAATTCAGGGAAGGTTACTTGCCGAACAGATAGTCGGTGTCAATTCTAAGTTGCTTCAAAAAGCTTTACAAGATATTGAGATTCCTACAAGAAGGTATAGTTCGATTTTTAATTAGACGTTGTTTGTGCTCTATCTTTTTATAAATTATGTTTCTCCAAAAAGGTGTAGTTTAATTTTGAACTAGATTTAGTTTGTCTCTATCCTTCCATACATATTGTTTTCTGCGTATCATGATTAAATTCAATTCAAGTGATAAATTAAGTGGTAGTTTATGCCTTCAGAATCTTTTGGAATCTGTACATGAACAATTGCTGGGCCAGGTGCTAAGTCATTGGATTTTTATTTAATTCTAAATTTGCCAATCCGGTCATACGATCAGGATCTTAAACATTACAAATATTCGTTTCCTTTTCATTTATTTTCCGAATGATATTGATATGATTAGCTAAAATTCAGGAACGTCCCCTTCATTTAAAATTCACTTTCAATGGGTTTTATGGAGTTTAAAGGCCAAAAGATATTTAACATTGTCGGTGTCTAATTTGAGAGTTTCCTGAAGTCAATCAGATGATGTGTGTCGAAACACTTTTGTCTACTTTCCAATGCACTGACCCTTGTATTCTCAATTGACTCCTTGAATCAGATTGAATGTTAACGAGTTGTTCAATGCTTCTGAATTGGAGAAAATACAAAATATTTTGAAGGTATCAGATAAATGTGTCACTTCTGGTGCAAATGAAGAGGAACTTGGTAAACATACTAGTTTGCAGAAGAAGGGACTCAATCTCATATCTTCTGGAAAAACTGCCGTTGTTTTAGTTGTTAATGATGAGGGATGGTACTCTGACCTTGATATTGTTTGTGATAATGCTGAGCATCCAACATCTTCTTCCCTTCCTGATCTACTTGGTGATGATAGGAGGTTTGCAAAGGTCGTATTTTTTTTTCAGGCCCATGATTATTATAAGAATTCAATAAGAAGTTTGTTCACTGTGATTCAATGTGCATTAGTTGTGCTTAAAAAAATGGTTCTTGCTTGTGGTTTCCTAAGATCAGATTTTAATTTTCAGTTTCGAATCTACTTTTTGAAATGACAATATAGGTTGGTTGCATTAGCTTTTAGGCGTTTTGATGCACTAATGTAGGAGAAGTATTACTTGGATTTTCATTGAACTATACCAAGATAAACATTGAAATCTTAATGAGCATGGATCTTTGAGAGCATTTCCTGAATTAAACATGTGTACTGCACAGATTGAAGACCGCCCATCCGTGCCTCTGATTTTGGTATGCTCAGCTTCCAGAATTCATTCAGTTGAAAAGCTTTTTATGGACAATGATTACTTTTCCTTCGATTCTGGAAAGGTTGGTGAGCAGATATTTCTTTTCATATTATTTCATGGCGGTAATTTGTATTGAAAAGCTTTCTATTTCTATTATTTCATGGCATTTACTCTTCTATTGCAAGCAAGGTTCTTAATTATGCTTAATGGAGTCATCAAACACCTTCCCCTTGCGTTAGCATCTGTGATTATTCAATGAGATTTACTAAAGAGCAGTGTCTATTATGGGAGTGTTTTTAAGCTATAGCAATCATTATGGAGTCACTAACAATACTTTCTTAGTAACTTGGAAACAATTTTCCAGATCTGGTTTTTGGAAGAACAGAGACTTCCAGTTGTTAGCAATGTGGTAGACGAACAGAACAAATACAAGATTTTAATGAAATCACCCTGGGAAATTCTACAATCCCCAGTTGGTTCTGGAGGAGTCATAAACTTGCTCTCATCATCCAAGGTTCTGGACAATCTTGCTGAAATTGGTGTGGAGTACGTCGAGGTTCGGCATTCAATGGCATTTTCTTGTGACGGTTTATCATTCGAGTTGCTTAGCCATTGATTTGACAATGTACCTTCTTACAGATTTGCAGCAGCAGGCATAGAAGTGCTGGCACGAACGCTCTACTTCTTGGGTATATTGCATCGTGCAATGCTAATATCGGGGTTAAGCTTCAAAAAGGTAACAGTGACTTAGAGAAAAGCTTTGAGTTGATATTCTCAATGAACTTCATGAAGAAAATGATGAAGCAAATGGATAAGCCTCAGTTCTATGGCATCCCCAAATCAAATGCGCACGTTGAGAAGGTTGACAAGGAGTGGGTTGACGTTAGGCCTTCCTCTCCTAACTCATACCAACTCTGTTCTTCAATTTTTAGTTGGCTACATGAGTGTTCTTTTGATGAAATATGTGTGATGGAAATTGATAAATATATCATTGTTCTTTGAGTTTGTGATGAGTTTTGATTATGGCCATAGGTTTTGAAGTTTCATTTTTATACTTCATAAGGTGTAAGGTGTAAAAATGAAGTGAGTAAATTACGAGTTGAATGAATGGTACTAACAATCTTTTGAAATTGTAAACAATCTACCTTTCAGAGTTTAGAGTATATGTTATAATTTAACATATTTTCAAGTACTTTTTCCTCCTCTTCTCACTCGTATATAGGTTGAGCTATATTGTACGTTACTCGTGTTGAAATGTAAAAAACTTGAATAATGGAGAAACTTGTAATTGATAAAGTTATATTATTTCCTCTTCATTTCTCTATTATAGTTTTGCTAAGGAAAAGAGTACATATTTCATATCAGTTAAATTTATGTTCATAAAATTTTCATTGATCTCGTAATTCTTGCATATGCCAAGAACATTCCTCTATCGAATTATTTATGCCACTAGGTTAAAGTTCATTAGATAGTAGAGTCAAGCATTTACCCATCGGTCTCAATGAAGTCTAGGTCCCGAACGAAAAAAAAGGGTAAAGATTTGAATTTATAATTAAAAAAAAACATTAAATTTTAATGTTCCTAGTTAATAAGAAAAATTTGTTGGAAACTCAGAATAAAATAGTGGAGGATAGGGACTTCTTGTAAAATAGTTGATTACAGGGACAATATGGATAAATGGCAGCATAAACAGAGTATTTGTGAAAGTTTTCCTAATATTAATGTAATGGGCCTTCTGTTAGAATAATGGGCCTGAGATTACTAAATCGAGCTGCTGAACAGGGCCCAAGCTCTTCACAGCCGAAGAAATGAAACCCTAATCGACGGGCATTCTCTATATAAACCAGTCAGAGCTTCAAAAGATAAATCGTCAAAGGTGGGACGGCCAAGGGAAGCCCTAGTAACTGTAAGCTCTTCTCTCCATTCTGCCGCAGGATTTCTTTCGCTGTTCTCCTAGTTCAAATCTTTTCCTTTTCCCTTGATTGGTAGATTTCATGTTGTAGATCGAGTGTTTATCAATCGCACTGGTTAATCCAGTTTGTTTTTAATTTTGATGGGATTTGGTTCATTTGAGCTGATTAATGAGTACTTGTTGTGAATCTGTAGGTAAAAGCAAAAATGGCGGTGCCTTTGCTATCGAAGAAGATCGTGAAGAAGAGGACCCAGAAGTTCAAGAGGCCTCAAAGTGATCGAAAGATCTCCGTCAAGGTATTTTAATTTTCTTTGGATTTTCGTCCCGTCTATTTGTCTTTACCATAGAATGTGAAATAAGAAAGATGATGATATGTATTGTCGCCCCAGTCTTAGTTGGATCTATTGATGCACGATGGTGACTGACAGAGTATCTGATTTGTGTATACTATTGAATGTGCAATAAGGAAGATGATGATATGTATTGTCGCCCCAGTCTTAGTTGCATCTATTGATGCACGGTGGTGACTGACTGAGTATCTGATTTGTGTATACCGCCCCAGTCTTAGTTGCATCTATTGATGCACGGTGGTGACTGACTGAGTATCTGATTTGTGTATACTATTGAATGTGCAATAAGGAAGATGAATGCACGGTGGTGACTGACTGAGTATCTGATTTGTGTATACTATTGAATGTGCAATAAGGAAGATGATGATATGTATTGTCGCCCCAGTCTTAGTTGCATCTATTGATGCACGGTGGTGACTGACTGAGTATCTGATTTGTGTATACTATTGAATGTGCAATAAGGAAGATGATGATATGTATTGTCGCCCCAGTCTTAGTTGCATCTATTGATGCACGGTGGTGACTGACTGAGTATCTGATTTGTGTATACTATTGAATGTGCAATAAGGAAGATGACGATATGTATTGTCGCCCCAGTCTTAGTTGCATCTATTGATGCACGGTGGTGACTGACAGAGTATCTGATTTTTGTTGTTAACAGCACATTTATTCTGATTTGAGTTTAGAAGATACTATTACCTGGTTTTCGGATTTTATTTTTGAATTATATTGGTTGAGGTTTGGTGTCGTTGGGTGGATCTGATGATAGAATAACAACCATGCTGACTTGTGTCCTTGGCACTTGTTTTTCCCAAAAGATATGCAACAAGGCGTGATGATGATAACCCATCATTTCTGCACTTGAATGATGATAATCTCATGCACTACCATCTGATCTTTGTTGTATTTTCCATTCTTTTATTAGTGATAATGCGTTATTTATAATTAGTTTCGTAGCACGTAGTTTTCCCGTAAGACATGCAACTAGGCGTGATGATGATAACCCATCATTTCTGTACTTGAATGATGATTATTTTCATGCACTACCATCTGATCTTCGTTGTATGTTCCATTCTTTTATTAGTTCCACCATCTTTTGAATGATGTTGCATTTTAATTTTTCTTTTCTTTGATCACTTAATGTTCTCTTTGGCTATATATATGAAGCCGCCCATGGTATCTAATGTCCAGTCTTTAATTTAATAGCTGGACATCTCGTTTTTAGGGCGAAGATGAATTATATTCAGGTCTTTGCGACACAGTTTGCTTAGAAACGTATAAGCTTTCTGTTACTGAAACCCTGTGTACAGTTCTGTTTTTTAACTACCTTCGTCTTTCATCTATTGTTGGCGAACAATTCGGCTTTTTCTAATCTCTTTTGTTTGTCCTGTAGGAAAGCTGGAGAAGGCCAAAGGGTATTGATTCCAGAGTTCGAAGAAAGTTCAAAGGATGTACTTTGATGCCAAATATTGGTTATGGCACTGACAAAAAGACCCGCCACTACTTGCCTAATGGGTTTAAAAAGTTCGTTGTTCACAATGTCAAGGAGCTCGAAATCTTGATGATGCATAATAGGTATTTAGAAACTTCCAATGTGGGACTAAAATTGTTTGTATATGCTGCCATATGTCTCAAGCTTGTGTTCTTTTACCTGTAGGACCTATTGTGCCGAGATTGCCCACGATGTTTCCACAAAGAAGAGGAAAGAGATTGTTGAGAGGGCAGCTCAACTTGATGTGGTAGTTACCAACAAGCTCGCTAGGTTACGCAGCCAGGAGGATGAATAAGCAATTTACATCCTTTCTTGCTGTGCTGCTCTCGCTGTGTTTTGTAGTAAAGATTTGGTTAATATATATTTTTGGTTCAAGAGATTTTGATATTTAATGAATTCTGAAGCTTACAATTGTCACATTAACCTTATATTTGGGAACCATAAACTTGTGGTGTTAAATCATCCTATCTGAGTAACGAAACACATTGCTTGGTTTGGTGCACTCCCCATTCTCAAATTTTAATACAATTGTTTATAGTATAGTTCGTTTGTATATGATTGTTCTTGATTGACTGACTTGTTGAACAAGTTGTGTTAAATGATGAAGGACATTGTAATTTGAAGTAGAATCAATAATTTTATGTGAAAATATAAAGAAATACTGTTCCCTCCCATCTCTGTGTGTTGGGTTTGTTACTTTTGAATGATGTAATGTGAAGCAAATGGAATAGGTTATGTAAGCAAAACGACGATAAAAGAATGAAGAAACAGAAGGGATCCAAAGCCAAACTATCGACTCCTCCTAAGATGAGCTATAAATGGTCGTTGGGGCTAGGGCATGAGTAGACACCCACCACTTTTCATCGGTTAAAGAATTTAAATTGCTTCAAATTAAGGCTACAAAGATGAAATAATTACAGCTAATTTGTTCTTTCCATAAGATTTCAATTTGAATGTCCTATAACAGAACTGTAGCCTGGATGTGGACATTGGATATTACCTTTCCTACCCCGATCCCCAGCAGAATCACCATTTAGAAGACCAAACTTACAAATGTTGGCAAAGAAAGAATTTTGCATATGCTTTGTTTACCTTGAACATGAAGCATTGCCCTGCCCTTTACAACTCCAAAGACCCATCCGTCCTTTAGACACTGCAGCCTTAGCAAGCAAAGAACCTCCTGAACCTTCCCTTTTCCATCCCCTTTTATTTATATAACCATCTCACCTCCATTAATCCCCCAACTTTTGTGTCTTGATTCTTAGCAAACTCCTCATCCTGTTTTGTCCTTCCCCCTTCCAATAATCAGCCGCACAAATGAAACCCCTTGCCTCTCTGCTTCTGCTGCTTAACTTCTGCATGTATGCAGTCATTTTGGGCATCGGTGGCTGGGCCATGAACACAGCCATCGATCATGGCTTCGTCATTGGTAATATCCATCGTGTTTCTTGTTTCTTTTTTACGTTGCAGCTAGCCTGATGTTACTGTTGTGAGAATTATGCAGGTCCTGGCTTACGACTACCGGCCCATTTCTCACCAATTTACTTCCCCATGGGGAACGCAGCCACTGGTTTCTTTGTGACATTCGCTTTGTTGGCTGCGGTGGCTGGAGCTGCCTCAGCAATCTCAGGACTAAACCATATTCGGTCATGGAGTGCTGAAAGCTTAGGCGCAGCATCCTCTGCTGCTGTTTTTGCTTGGTCTCTCACTATCCTTGCCATGGGGTATGTCTCGAACATATGACAAACCATGAATAACTTAGAATCTTTAAAACTGGACACTGAGGCTTTCATATTTGTTTATGCAGCTTTGCTTGCAAAGAGATTGCTCTGGATTACAGAAACACAAGACTGGTGAGAAAATTAAATTTGGTTCATACCCATTTTTCTTCTCACAAAATCTTAGAGAAGTCCAATGAATTTGCATCTGAATTCTTTGTTTTTTTTGCAGATAACAATGGAGGCATTCTTCATAATTCTCTCTGCTACACAGCTAATATACATCTTTGCCATCCATGGTGCTGTTTCCACGAGATGACAACTGAATCATGGAAACATTCCTCTATATTCATTGCCCATTTTCATCTGCGTTTTGGTGTCATTTTCCTTGATTTTTTTTTTTTTTTTTTTTTTTTTTTTTTTTTTTTTTTTTTTTTT
>NW_019272037.1:1390407-1410458 GCF_002738345.1 Cucurbita maxima
TTTTTTTTTTTTTTTTTTTTTTTTTTTTTTTTTTTTTTGGTGATTTGTGTGATGTGATTTTATCTGCATGAATGTTAATAATAAACTTGGTTTGATGACATTTGATTTTAACTGTTCGAGATCTCTCTCTCTCTCTCAATTTTAATTTGTTCGATGAATAATTCAAAGAATAGTAATATTCTCTAGAAATATTTTAAATGAAAAATAAAATAATTTAGACCATCAAACTCACTATTTTCATTTATTAAAAAAAATATTAGTATTATTGTTAATCTTTTACAAATATTTTTTAAAAAATATTGGTTCCTAATATTTTACAAATATTAGGAACCAATGCAACGGGAACTGTCACAAAACGCTGCCGTTTTGGAAGGGTGGGATTGATTTTAAAATGAAGCCACCTCGGACAAATATAAAACAATATAAAAAAACAAAACAACACGAATTTCCTCCTTCCCTCTCTCTCTCTCTCTCTCTCTCTCCCTCCGTTACTCTGTCTGGTTAAGAGTCGTACGGTGGAACAACCCCACTCTCGCCCCTCTCCGCCGATTCTTCAATCGCCATTTTCCTTAAACCCCAAATCCCCTTCCCACTCCCCCTCTCTAAAATTTAGGGTTCCTAATGTGCTGTCTTTTGCAAGCTCAGGTCCGATCCGCCCATGGCGTTTCCTCTACACTTTTGGAGTTTACTAAGCGCCGTATTATGCCCCCAAGGTAGTTTACTTCTTGTTCCTCACATTTTCTTCTGCTGTTTGAAGGTTTTTGTCTTTAGATTGACTGCATTTCTCGTTTTTTCTTTGTTTGGCTAATTTACTCTTGTTTTATAGATGGGATTTTGTTGTTTTGGTTAGGTTTTTTTCTGCATCTAATCGTTTAAGGTTAACTGCTTGATTAAATGTGTAGGGTGAAGAGAAAGTGTTTGCCGTTATAGCTATAGGTGGAGTACTAAAATATATTTGTGTGCATGATTTTATGGTACTTTATATGTCATGATTTGTATTTGTTCATCTTTGAAATGCTTGGAGATGAATTGGGTGTTGAATTTTAGCAATTTTTTGTTGGGTTTTCTGCATTTAGTGTCATGAACTTTGGTTGGCTTCATTTACGAAGGCTTTTGAGAGAGCAATGATGGAATTTCCTTTCTTTCTAACCTTACGCCATGTGTTTTAATTTATAAATATCACTGTCGGTCTTATGTTTTTGTGTTGATTGGTTTGGTGATTTAAGAACAAGGTTGTTTTTGTTGTGTTGTACATTGAAGCTATAATTTTGAATCTTCAGTTTCTCATTGTTCATTGCGTTTCCTCTGCATTGTTCATGGAAACAAAATCCTACAAAGAGTGTGTTTCTGACTATATTTGTTGTGGAGAGAGTCATTATTCAAAGATCTGTGTCTTCTTGTCATGATTTCGAATCACAAATTACTACTATTTTCAAAAGTTTGAGAAGGAGCTCTGTGGTTATGTAATCCCATATCGGTTGGTAGGATAGAAAACTTCTCCCTAGTAGACACGTCTTAAAACGGTGAGGCTGACAGTGATACGTAAGGGGCCAAAGCGGACAATATCTACTAGCAGTGAGATTGAGTTGTTACAGGTTGGTAGGATGCCAGACATCGGGCAGTGTGCCAGCGAAGATGCAGGACCTCCAAGGGGGTGGATTGTGAGATCCCACATCAGTTGAAGGGGGAAACGAAGCATTCCTTATAAGGATATGAAAACCTCTCCCTAGTAGATGCGTTTTAAAACCGTGAAGGCAATACGTAACAGGCCAAAGCAAACAATATCTACTAGCGGTGGGCTTGAGCTGTTACTTTTTTTTTTTTTTTTTTTTTTTTTTTTTTTTTTTTNTTTTTTTTTTTTTTTTTTTTTTTTTTTTTTTTTTTTTGTTTTGTTATTACCCCTTAAGGATGTCTCATTTTACTTGACCGGAGTCGGTTTCTTTAGTTCAGTTTTATTTTTCGTATGCCCTTATATTCTTTCATGATTTTCTCAATGAGCTGCCATGAAATGAATGGTGTCATCTTGATTCCCATTACTGTGTTCCATGCTGAATGAAGTGCTTTTATGAATGGTGTCATCTTTCTTGAACCTCAAACTCTGTGTGTGTTCAATCTGTGCTGTGGTAGGTTGAGATACGGAAGCCATAGTTGGTGTAAGATTGATGCAGCAGCTTGTTGGTGAAGAGGATTTGGCCGATTGGAAGGGCACCGTAGGGGATTTTTTGTTGCATTGGTTGATATATATTCAGGTTTGGCAGAGGGAATGAAGCCACTGGTCCGCTGAGTATAGTGATGTATGTATGTATGTATGTATGTATGTAATACATTGGATCTTATTTCTTCAAATCAATTTCAATTTCAATTTCCATATCTTCATCATCCACCTTTTTCTTTGCCTGATATATAAAACTGATCAAGATTATTGCACCATGATTCTACCATCGACCTCGACTAGTCATGAGGCTTCTCTCGAAACAACAAGAGTTTGTTCATCAAACGTACTGTGCGAGACTCATTTCTATGAAACTAAGCGTATTTAGAACATGTTCGAGAATCATTTGGAAGCGCTAGATCACTTCCTGTCGTGCTCAAAATCATTTCCAAACATAGCTATGATTTTGATTGTTTTAAAATCAGAGTTAAAATTTTTTAAAAGTAACACTAAATTGATTGCAATTGGGTCGCTGGATTATGGGTGATTTTGAAACTATTTTTTTTTTTTATTTTTTATTTTATATGTTATCCAAATCAAACAAAAAATTGTAATTTAGTTTTTTTTTTCTTTATAATTAGATTTAAATTAAACTGAGTCAATTAGTTGTCCTATTTCAAAATAACGAATTATAGGAAAATGTCCTGGAATAATTTTAAGAAATTAAAAAAACAATAAACAAATTAACTAAAAATAAGGCTTCTTGAGTTTTTAAATAATTATAAATGCTTATTGTTTTTGTTTTTTTTTTTTAATAATAAAATAAAAAATATTAATATATTAGATTTATTTATATTACTCTATCTATTAAGTATTTAGTTATATATTTGTACTCCAATTACCATATAAAAGTCGGGAAGGAAATCCTACTTAAAGCTGATTCAAACGCCCAACAGAAATTCGAGGGCGGTGCCATTCTTCGGTTTCTTCCATTGACTCGATTCTTCAGATACGCTCGATCTCACGAGTAGTGAACGAAAAATGGTAGTCGAAGAGACGATCAAAGCTACATCGATGGAAGATCTTTCTAATTCCATCGCAAATCAAAACCCTAGGGGACGAGGCAATGAGGAAGATGAGGATCTTGAGGAAGGAGAGATCGTCGGCGACGACGACCTGGACTCCTCCAATTTATCTGCGGCGATAGTGCATCAGCCTCACCCTCTGGAGCACCCTTGGACCTTTTGGTTCGATAACCCATCCGCCAAGTCCAAGCAAGCCACCTGGGGTGCGTCTATCCGACCGATATATACCTTCTCTACCGTGGAGGAGTTCTGGAGGTAGAATTTTTCTTTTCGTTTCTTTTCTTTTTTTGATAACTTACTCTTTTTTTCGATTCTTTTGTTGTTGTCGTTTCTTGGTCCGCTTTATGTTTTTTTTTTTTTTTTCTGGGGAAATTTAGGAAGCTTCGGGAAAAAGGGATCGACATTGCTTTGGGAATTGAATATTCTTCTATGTTTTTTTAGCGTTTTACTTGTATTGGTCTTGTTGTATTTAATTCGAAACAGCTGAGCCAAAGAGAGGGGATTATGATTGTTAGGGCTGGAGAGAGGGGACTTGCTCATGGATGAAATTGGGTAGAACATTTAGTTTCTTATCGCAGGTCTTGAATGGATAGTGATGTTCTTTGATATATGCATGAAGCTACGGGGAAAAGTATACGTGGTGCTATTTCTGCTCTTGTTTTTTTTTTTTTTTTTTTTTTTTTTTTTTTTTTTTTTGTGTGTTTTTNCGGGAGCTCTGTTGGAGACTTTATTTTTGACGTTCATGTAGATTATATTTGTGAATATTCTAAAGTTTAGTACGAATTACTTCGATTATGTGTGTCTAAACCTAAGAATTAGATATAAATAAGTTACACGTGCGAGCAAGTTACTAGGAAATTTCTTTGAATTTATATAAACAATCACTTCTGCTAATTTTGGACGAGTTTGGACCATCATTTGCTGTTGAAGTTTTCTAATCGTTTTACCATCTTTGCCTCCTCAACTCTTGTTCACTCTGTTTTGTTTTGTGGTGTTCACTGATTACTTGAGTTTTTGCATTCATAAATCAGAATTTGAATAAACTATGCTATTGAGTTGAGTTCAAGTCACTGTGGTCATTGGCTGCCTACTTGGTTTTGGCGATCAAATATAGTTACCCCATGGCTGACCTTTGAGAATAGTTGAGGTGCATTGTTAGCTCGCTTGGATACTCTTAGATTCCATTTGATAGACATTTGAATTTATGTTTCCGAAAATTGTGCTTGGTTTCTAATAATTTATTTACGATGGTCTCCATTTCTCTTGTTAATATTTGAATTCTTATTCAAATTCCAAAAACAAAAATAAGTTTTTAAGAACTATTTTTTTTAGTTTTCAAAACTTTGCTTGACTTTTTCAAATGCATTGTAGAGAGTAGAGAACAAAAGAAAGGAACTCATAGATGGTAGTAATATTTACAAGCTTAATTTTAAAAAATCAAATGGTTATAAAATGAGGGCCTTTGATATCCATTTTATTGTACTTTTACATAGAATAGAAAGTTCGGTAAAGCATTTACGTGTTGTTTGCTTCTGAAATGTTTCAATCTAGATACTTATTATGTTGCTTTAACAAATAATTTAAAAGCCTTAATTTGAAGATGGACTGGTTTTAGGGGTCCGTCATTACTTGAAATTATAAATGGTTGCCTCATGTTGACATTTCTATCATTTTTATAGCAGTTTCTACTGGCATACAATGCTTAATTTTCTTTTTCCTGCTTTTAGTGTTTACAACAATATTCATCATCCAAGCAAATTGGCGTTGAGGGCAGATTTGTACTGCTTCAAACATATAATTGAGCCTAAATGGGAGGATCCTGTCTGTGCGAATGGAGGGAAATGGACTGTGAACTTTTCAAGGGGCAAATCTGATAATGGCTGGCTATACACGGTACTACCTTGAATTGCATGTTCAATTTGGCATGTAAACAAAGATATTCGAGAATGGTTATTGTTATTATTTTTCTAAAAAAATAAATTACTTCAAACAGCTGCTTGCTATGATCGGAGAACAGTTTGATTGTGGTGATGAAATTTGTGGAGCTGTTGTCAACGTTAGATCTGGGCAGGATAAAATATCGATTTGGACTAAGAATGCTTCCAATGAAGTGGCGCAGGTAATAGCCACCAGACCAATAATTTATACATATAGCCCACTAGATTTTCTCCAGCATAATATGCTCTACATTAATACGATACTTTATCCCGGCACACGCAATGAACTGCATTTTTTAACAATAAATTGTCGGGATCTATGTATTCATCAGTTACTGTCTCTACTTCCTACTCTATTTTCTGGCTAGGCGAGCATTGGGAAGCAGTGGAAGGAGTTTCTTGATTACAATGACAGCATTGGCTTTATATTCCACGTATGTATGCTGCTGCTATATAGTTTTATTTACATTTCTCATGGTTTTAACTCAATCTTTTGTTTCATGTTTCTGATACCATGTTAATTTCTCGTTCAGGAAGATGCAAAGAAGTTTGACAGGCATGCGAAGAACCGATATACGGTGTAATATGGTTTCTAGCGAGTATCATGGGAGGAGGATACTCATCCTATTTGAGCAAAGCATGCCTGCCTCAGCATGTAAAAGGTTGAGCTATGGCTTCTTCCTTTAGTTTCAACTCCCCACTCCCCCCAAAGCCAACCACACCACCAAGATAAAAAGTGGTTTTATTCGGTAAACAATGTTTTGTGCGATTAGGAATTTTATGTGGAAATCGCCATCGCTCAGATTCTTGCTCTGTACATGACGGCTTTAGTATGAGATAGATGGAACGGAATGCTTTTTCTAGAATCAAAATGATATTGGCTTCGTCTGAGTTTATTATATTTCTCTCTCATTGCATTTTCCTTTGTGTTCGTTTCTAAACTAAATTATTTTACAATTGGTTAGGAAAAAAAAAAATAATTACCGATGTCCATAGATAACATTTCCTAAAAAGATTACCCCTTTTGAAAAAAATACTATTAATTTTTGAATTTCTTCCCTTAAAATTTGGAACGGAAAAATTATGAGTGGAAAAAACGGGTCCTGGGGATGCAGGGGCTCTGAAATCAATAATGGTGCCGATCCATCCATATTAAGGATTTGGAGGGTTCCTTCTGTGGCGATCCGTACCTATTCTTGGCTCCATTAAGGCGCTTTCTCCTGCAGCAAGGAGCACTGCAATGGCCTTCCCACCTCCAAGTATCTATCTCCATTCTCTGTGCTTTCTTCGGGATTTCTCCTTTTATTTTCTATTGGGTCAATGTTATTTCATTGCTGACGACTTCTTTTCCTGTATTAGTTACTATACTTGCATGCATGCCCGATATCTGGGATACCCAAGAAATGATGATGTCGATGGATTTCCTGTTTCTGAATTTTGCAATCAGAGTAATGGTATGCATCTCTCAATTCTGATGAACCATTTGTTGCTTGTGTGCTGATTGCTGTTCATGAATGTGGAAGAGGAGTTCTCACTCTGAGGTTAAGCCGGAAAGCAATGATGAACAGGAGAACAACCAAAAAAAATTGTGGCCTAAAAAATGCAGCTGTTGCAAAAGGAAAGCCTCCCCACGTGAAAGCATTCAAATGGTATGTCCTCTTATGCAACTCTTTTACTAATAGTTGATATCTTATTCAGGACAATGTGAGAACCAAGCATTTGTGTATGGATATCTTGAGCTGTGGAATCCTTGCAGACCACTTTTATGCATTTGTTTAAATAGAATTCTTTGTTGTTTTTGTTGGGGGCTGGAGTTTAATTTACTTAGCTCATGAACTAGATGAAACTGAAGAAGGGAAATTTGGATCCAACATTTCTCATTTAAGTCATTACTCAGACGTAGCAGAGAAATCAATGGAACCATTTGTTTCAGTAATATCATTCATCATTTTGATTCTCTTCGGGGTCTCGAGCCAGTGGTTTCCAAGCCCCTTTGGTTGATGTTTTCAAAACAGCAATACCAACAGGTAAAACACAGATCTTAAAGGTCATGGACATTTTCTTTGTTACTAGATTCATCATCTTGAATTAAGTCTGAGGAAGCCCGAAAGAGAAAGCCCAAACAGGACAATATTTGTTAGCGGTGGACTTAGGCTATTACAGCTATGAACTTCAGCCAGTGTGTTTACATACGAAATAAGCACTAGTCTCCCAACGATATTTAAGCAGATCCTTTTCGTTGCCTGCCAAGGCATAGTCCTTTAGTTGTAGATATCCACTCCATTTTGTTTTCATTTGAATGTGAGTATCAACAGCCTCATCTGTTCTTGCTTCTCACCTACTACTTATATTTCAAGACTGATATGATTGATTTGATTTTAGGGGTAACAAGAGATCATAAATGGTTCAATCTGGGATAGCTCGGCGCGTTTCGGCTACGTTGCAACCTGCTGCTTCAAGTCTCATCTGTGAGTATAACTGTTTCCCCAATCAATCAATAAATCATGTTCTTGAAATATGAGTTATAGGAATGAAGTTACTCTGTCACCATTGCTTCTGATCCTTTTCTTTGCTTTATTGATAATATTTCCTTTTTGGATATAAATGTTCCATCCAAAAGTGCATGCATATGCGAACAACTGAGGTGATTTATATATAGTAAGTGAAACCGAATGTTCTGTATGCAATTTTTGATAACTCTGCTAAGGAAAACCAAAAACATGAAGCCTCATTACCTTCACATTTGTTCAAACAATAAAAACAAAAAGAATTACCAAACAACTGACTATTTGATATCAAACCACAAATCGAAGACTTTGATCCAAGTTCTAAGTGGGGTGGGTTTGACTTGTTTGTAAAATCGAGTTTATATATATATATATATATAAACTCATTTGAACTTTGTTTATTGAATTGTCATCTATAAGCTTTACTTGATCTGATATTCTCTAGAATGTGTTTGTTCTTTTAGAGGTGGTAGGTTCCAATTCTAAACTAATTGAGTTGATAAAACTCAAAGAAATAATTGTATAGATTAAATCGTAGAACTTTTATAAATGCATTAATTTACACCATCTAGATTTTGTTTGAAAACCCTTATTTTACCCACGAGAAAACTTATAATTCTACCAATTAAATTTAACTTTTTTAAGTGAATTTGTTCAAGAATAGATGATATAATTATATGTGCAAACACGAGTATTAATTGAATTTGAAGTTTTAGTTGATATAATTATTAGTTTAGAGTTATAAATTGATTTTTTTGTTACAAAATAAAAAAAATAAAAAGTTGGTAAGTAGGATAACGAAAGTCTCACCAATCATATTGAATATAAAAAGCTCAAAATCAAAATGATTGTTCGTTCCTTTTACCAACACGCAACTCTCTCTCTCCCCTCCCTTTAATTTCTTTCTTCTATAATATTATAAATTAGATTTTAAAATTAAATATACAAAAATTTATAATGTAATTAATTTTAGATATAATATTACTTCTATTTGTGTTTTGAAAAAGAAGTTTTAAATTTTTTGTATTATTTTAAATGTATTTAAGATAAATAAAAAATCGATAATAATAAACTAGAATAATTATGAAATTGGTCGATAATCTTTTCTTCTCTCCATCAATGTTTTTGTAGATTTAGAAAATGAATTCGGAAATCCAGGACATACTCAATCCTAGAGTGCAAAATTATTCTTATAAAGAGAATATATTCTCAATCTTAAGGTAGGATATTTTTTATATTAAAATATTAATTAAAAATGGACATTTATCATTTACTAAAATGAATTTTGTATTTTCAAGACTAATGTTTACTTTTGTTCTCGAAAAAGAAATATTTTTAATTTTAGAACGACGTCATCGATCCTTCTTTCATAATTGATTTTTCCAATAAAACGCCTCATCTTGCAACTGCCCGAACTTCCTATTATCTTTTCCCATGCAAAGTATAACAAACTGCTTCTGATTGTTCCACATCACCATTATTTAATTCATTGGGTCTCTTTTGGTTTTGTTAATTGTCTATACTTTTAATCATAATGTAATCATATGACACCTCAAGTTCATGCTCGCTTATTATCTCTTTATTATAATGTTTTTTAAAAAAACTTTAGGATTAATTCAGTATTAATTCAGTATCAATTAAAATATATATATATATATATATATATATATAATAATTTCAATCAAATGTAATGAAAATTATAAAACTAGAAATAACATTTTTATAAAGTGTGAATATAAAAACAAAGCTTCCACTATATATTTAATAAATAAATAAAAACGGAGCGTCTAATATGTGCAATAGCCGTAATGAACAAGTAATCTGGTTGGGAGAGATCGTCAAATCTTCGAAACCAAATCCCTCCCTCAAAAATTTCATAAACTCATCATTTTTTTTTTTTTTTTCTGTAAGAAAATGAAAATACAACTTTCAATTTTGATTATTTGGTAAAATCGATCATTTCACCAACAACAAATCCCCAAACTATAATTAAATTTGATTCAATAGAAGCAGAGCGAAGAAGCCTTTTAGCGTTCGTCGCGGTTTGATTTTCCGCTTCCGAATTTGTGTATCTATCTAGAAATTCATCGGAGATTCGATCACCGTCCTCATTCCGATCACGTTTCTAAGAATCCGGTCATCCGAAGGATCGAATTCCTTACTCGTCTCAAATCTCGTCCTTTCAGCGTCCTTCCATTCCCAGTGCAAACAGAGAACGCCATTTTCCCTGCCATTCGCCTCTCCGCCACCACATGCGGCGGAATCATTTCCTCTTCGTCCGTTTCATCCTCTTCCTCCGTCGTCCTCCGACGGTTTCTTTCCGGAATTCCTACCGGAAGCGAACTCGCCATTACCTTCTTCGACATCCGTCCACCATCGCGCACCGTCCGCTGTTGATACTTATTTCGCGGCGTTACAACCATTCCTCCGCGGCAGTTGAAGTTAAAGAAATCCTCGCCGCAATCGTCGTCGTCGGCACCGTGAAGGTAACGGCAGTGGTCGAGATCGGAGAAAATCACTTCGGATTCCTGGAATTCTTCGGCCATATACGATTCAAGTGAAGAGAAATGGAACAGTAGGAAGGCGAAGATGAAGGGGCCGGTATTTATAGAGAGGGAATCGGAGGAGACTCGGCTCGGCTCCGAGTCGTCCTGAGCACACATTTTCAAATACTTTTTTTTCTTTTTCAATAAAAGGGGAAATGACGTCACAATATAGTTGAGTGGGCCCCATGTCTTCTCATCCTAGTTTTATAATAATAATACTAATTATTATGGTTGTTTTTTTTTAAAGGCTAAAGGGCTCCGTTACTTGTGGGCCACGGAGTTGCAAGCTGTTGGCTTGCATGGGTAAGTCATTGACCTGACAGAAATTTGCTGTCCACGTGTCCCATTTTCTGCCTCCCACATTAATTATTACTTATTTATTCCCAAACATGTCCTCCTTCCACCCAATCTTTTCCAATTTTCATTATTATTTATAGATTAAATGAGATGTTTATAAAATTTCTTAAAAACTTATAAATTTATTGAAATATTTTAATTTTGTTGATTATACCGATTTTATTTATTAATGATTTTTTTAACTTCAATTTTATTTTATTTTATTTTATTTTATGTTGTATTTAATATATGAATAAAGTTTTTATTTTTTATGTACGCATATAATTGTATTTAATATATGAATAAAGTTTTATTAATAGAATTTTTAAATATTCTTAAATATATAAATACGCATATAATTGTACGTATGTATATACGTACATACATAGACATGTTTGTTGAAAAAAAAAAACATAAATTAACTAAAAGTGTTTGAATTGAAACAATGGATACGATTACGTGATAGCTAAGAATTGCGGCTAAACTCACCACGTTGGAGAGATAAAAAAAATTGTACGATAGCGATGCTGGAATTGGTCCCATAAGATATTTTATCCCATTTCTTTGGAGATCCACACGCTATGTAGCATCAGAATATGACAACTTTCTAATAGTTCGACACGTAGCTTGATTTTCTTGTTAGGGTCACCACCCCGGCTTTAGTATATTGTATGGTACGAAATTATTAGGTTTATAATTGCCTATTAATAAAATTAAATATTTTTAGAAAAAGTAAACAATAAACTAATTTAAAAATTTATTAAAAGTATATATAAAAAATGAAACAAATCTGTATAATGAATCCAATTCTTTGGATAAGATTTTAAAGTTTCACGGTCTTTGAAAAGCATTTTTGGGGGAAAATGACAGCTGTTGCTTTTCATATATATTTTATTTTAATCTTCCTTTCAATATAATATAGTTTGTGGGTATTTTATGATGAGGAATAATGTGTTCCAAATATGCATGTTAATCATAAATATAAAAGAGTAAAATGCTATATTTTATTTTTATTTATGGTGTTATCGAAAAAAAATAATACATATTTTAGTGATTATAAATTAGTTTTATTCCAAACATAGATGGGAGTTTGTAATTTATTTTATTTAAATTCTGAAATTTGGAATAATTTATGTCAAATAGAGCATAAATAAAATGTTCAAATTTTAATGCCTTTTGAAATGTAAATGAACAAAGAAAATAAATATTACTTCTTAGTAAATAATAATAAATATGGGCCTCTGCACGGCCCAATCTCTTATTATCCCACATCGCTGAATTTCGAACGTAATACGCGTTTATATTGTGGAGGCGATATGGATAGAGCGTCCCTTCGGGGACATCCGATAAAATTGGAACGATACAGAGAAGATTAGCATGGCCCCTGCGCAAGGATGACACGCACAAATCGAGAAATGGTCCAAATTTTTTTTTTTCTAAATTACGAATTGCTGTGACTTTACGATCTTACCCCTCCCAGATTTATCGTTTTCTCTGGCTGTTGAGAGCTCGCTTGGAGTGAAGAGGTATGCATGGCTTCCTTCATAGTCGTCTTCTTCTTCTTCTTCTTCTTCCAACGCCGTAGTATTGATCGGTTTCTATTTAATTTTTGGTTTTCTAGCAATTTGGTCTGAAACAACTGATTTGGGTGCAGAAAAGGTTGAATTGGTGCATTAGGGTTACGTCTCCCTTCCTGATTCTCTCTTTTCCTATGCCTTGGTTTTAAACAATCTGTGAGGGGTTGTTGCTTTGCAGGAGTTTGATTTTGGTGCTTTATCATGTTCTTTTCCTACGATTAGGGATTCGTTCATGATATTTAGTTTCTCAGTGTTCAATTGAGCCAACTTTTCGCTGTGCTGTGTGTTCCGCTTGACTTTTATTTGTAGGTTATGAATTGAATGCGTTTCTTGTACCTTGCTTGGTCATGGAATTTGATTGAACAAAAAGCTCTAAAATTGGATCTGGGTTTATGTAGAAAAGGATGGTTTTGGGATTTTTGTTTATCTGGGATTTGTAATTGAATGAGCGTGGAGAGTTTGTTCCCTCTGATCATAAGCACCAATTTGTTCATTCGGCTCAAACTGTGTCAACAACATCTCATGATCCAAAACATACCTTGGATTTGTTTGCTTCTGCCCCACAGCAGAGGAGAAGTAATTGTCACCCTTCATATCAACAACAGATGAACTCTAGTGCAGCACAACCAAATATAACAATCCAAGCTTACGGTGAGTATTCCCTCCAAGGGGATATTGGGAATCACATACTCTCCCTCGATAATATGATATTGTCAATTTTGAGTATAAGCTCTTGTGGCTTTACTTTTGGTTTCTTCAAAGGGTCTCGTACGGATTGAAATGTATTCCTTACTTATAAACCTATGATCAACCCTTTAATTAGTCGATATGGGACACCTCTTCCAACAATCCTCAACAAGGAATTGGTGAATTGGCGACTGTTGTTCTTGCTACAGCAAGAACAACAGTATAGATATCTTCCTCCTCAAAGATTCACAGGAGAGTTTATGAATAAGAACAAGTAGCAGTCATTTACTTGAGTGATGGATCATGGATGAGTATGTTTTCTCTGTAGCTAAGAAGGCAAAATTGTCAGTTGAGCAGCTTTCTTGTAATGGTTTTAACAGCATTTCTTTTAGATCTCACCAAACTTTCAAATCTATAGGAAGTCCAGTTTTCATTGTTACAACTTTAGTTACATCAACTGCTGCTCGAACCTCGATCGACTGCGCTGGACAATATCAACTCTTCTGCAACCAAGTCCCTGAATACTGGAAAAGTTGGTAACATTGACGGGCTGAAGATGTAAGAAAGCAGAAGGAAGGTAATGAAGGTTAGTGAATAATGAATGTAGTATCATTCTTCACAGTTCATATGTAAATGACCTTTGTTCATCCTGCTCATATCAGTTGCATCACAACAACAGCAAAACAAAGGGAAGCTTAGAACATACAGTAAAAAAAAAAATATATATATATATATTTTACTCCCTCAATTTACTTTCAATTTTTGTTCATTTCCGCCCCTTTACCTTCAAAACGTCTATTCTAGTTCCTATACTCTGTTTTAGTCCCTTCAATTTTATTTTTATTTATTATTTTTTTCAATAATCTTTTCGAAAAGGATCGAAAATTATCACATTTTAGAAATACAAAGATTAAAATGAATGTTTTGAGAGGACGGAACTTAAAATAAAAGTAAAATATAATGACCACAAGTTCGTATTTAAGCTTTAAACATAAAGAGATTCGAACGAATTTGATATACATCTCGAGAAAAGAAGAATTCTCTATAATCTTCCCATCTCTCAATCCTTTACATATATATATATATTTTTTTTTCTCGAAAGGGTTACTACACATCTCGGTCAAAGGGAGGTTTCTATAAACTTCTCATCTCTCGATCCAATATAAGAAAATTAAGATTTTTTTTGTTTGTTTGTTTGTTTTAATTTCTTAATTTTAAGTTTAAAACTAATAATTCAAACCCGAGCTAACTTGACTTGGAATATAGGAACTTAAAGGTCATAGTTATAGTACCCGAAAACTAAAAGAAACTATTTAAAAAAAAAAATTAAGAGAATCAGTACTCTAAAGCTAAACAACCAAATTAAAAAAAAAAAAAAAAAAAGTAAAATCAAAGTAAAGAATGTTGAAAAATAACACATTGAAAGGATAAAATTGAAACGGCATCTTAAGAGCGTAATTTTTTCAATAAATTGTGTCAAACGTTTCTTGTCACCGTCGAAGGAAAGAAAATGGCCACAACGGCGGCGTCACTTCCGGTCGTTTTGTTCTTCCTCCTCCTCCTCACTTCTCCGCCGCCGTCCCTTTCCTTCTCCTTCTCCCAATTCAAAACCCTATTTTCACTCGCACATTCCCTCATGTCTCGTGTCGCCAATCTACGCGCCTCTCGCGGAGACTTCGCCGGCTCGCAACGGGCCAGGCACATTGCCCATCAGCTAGAGCAAGGGCTCGGACTTAGCTTCTGGAGCTCCATGTGGTCGCTCGCCTGGGACTACGCGAAGAACTACGCTTGGAGAGACATCTCCTATTCAGATCTCTACGACGCCCTTCCGGACATTAACGAGTTGCTTAGGGCTTTCACCGAGTTGACTGGGTTGGAATCAGAAATGGCAAGAGCGAGTTGGGTTACGCGGAATTACCAATCGGTCCTGAGGGTAGCCAATTCGCTGTTGAAGAGGCTTCTTAAAGTGTTTAGAAAATCGGTACGTGGATGGGTCGCTTTCGGTTGCTTGCAAGGTGTTCGATAAAATGTCTGAATGAAAAGTAGGGTGTAAAATGGCGCAATTAATCTGTATTTTGTTGTTTTTTGTGATTGGCATGGCAGGGGGCTTGGAGGGATGTGGTGGAGACGGTTCAAGTGGAGGTGGTGGACGGTGGATTGCTGAAGGACTGTTTGGAGCTGGGAAGTGGCGATTTGAAAGGCATGGTTCAGATTCTCAAGGATTTGGCTTTGAATTTCTATTCCTCCACTTCTCAACGCCGTAATGAACTGTAAGAATCTGTAAGTAATTTTTCAATTACATAGAGTTATTTACAAGTTTTTGAAGAAAGATTACATACTTTTAATCCAAAAACAAAAGGGGGTAGGGGTCGAAATAATAAATGAGGAGAGCATGGTGGATGGATGCATAGTGTATAAATGAGATATCTTAAATGGTCAATAGGTTGGTGCGTTTGCATGTTACTCCCATTGGGACTTACCTCTCAATGCATTCAATTTCCCTACCTACCTTACCTTCATTTATTATAAGTGCCTTAAAGTTTATGTTTTTTTTAAGTTCGATTTGACTTGGATCGTATATATGGTTTCGAGAAACTATTAGTTCTTTGTTTCAATTTTGTTTCAATAATAAAGAATAACCTTCAATTTTTTTTTTTTTTTTTTTTTTAGAACTTTAGAAAAAATATCCTAAAATCATAAAATTTTAGGAGTAGCTAATACAATTTACTTTTATAAAGATTTTTTTTTGACAAACAATATATTAACGACTTTATTGATACCTCATAAATTATGATATAAAAAAAATTAAAAAATTTAATCTTTTGTAGGGTATTAATAAAACTTTTGAAATTCAAAGGTATTTTTTGAAATAGAGCGTTAACATTTCCATCCAAAATGTATCGACAAGGGTGTTTTTCTAAACTTTTTGAAAATTTAGGATAGAATAGGATTTTTTATTTTAGTTTAAAGATATTTTTAAAAAAATTTAAAGGTATTTTTGAAATTAACATAAAAATTCTTTAAAATTTTGGAGACAAGTGCAAAGTTGAAAGTGTATTTTTATTAAATCGGACCCTTTAAACCCAAAATTAACCCAAACACCTTTAATTTGAGCTGTCCAACAAACCCAATAAATAAAATCCGCCATATTTAATTGAAATGAGTATTATAAGATCCAAATCAAAATCAAAATAAAATCTGAGGTATTAAAAAGAAAATAATCAATTAATCTTACCTAAAACTCCATACTATTATATCATAATCCAAATCCAAAGTTGCTTCATTATATTAATCAAGGTAGCTGTCTAAAATTTATATTTCTCCGCTGCTGAGTAATGCATATTTATTCATATTTATGAGCGTTGGAAATTGCGTAGTGAATATGGCCATAAACAAATCCAATTTAATGGACTTACTATTACTATACATCTTATGCAAAAAAAACGTACATTAAAATTTAACACCAAACTTTAATACAAACCAAGCTCATTCTCCCAAGGACTTGCATGAATAATTCATGTCCGCAACACGAAAAAAACGTTCGTATTAACTTTATTGTTGTAACAGCACAAGTTCATTGGTTATGTATTACCGTCAACCTCATAGTTTTAAAATGCGTCTGTTATGGAGAGATTTCCACGCTTTTAACTAATATGAGATCTCTCAATCCACTATCTAGAGACCTAATGTCCTCGTTGATACATCGCCTGGTGAGTAATTCTGATGGTAAGACCTCGCATCAGTTGAAGAGGACGAAACATTTCTTATAGAAGGTGAAAATTCTCATTAACAGACACATTTTAAAACTGTGTGACTAACAACATTACCTAACGAACTAAAGTAGACTATGTCTACGGGTGTATATAAAAGTTTCATAAATGGACACAAAATTAAAATTTTATTAGGGAGTAATTAAAAAGTGTAGGAAGGAGCATAATTAAAAAGAAAAAACACATAATTTGGTAAATAATTGAAGCTTTTGTTAAATAAATAAATAAAAAGAAAGAAAGAGACATTTTGTTTGTGCACACGAAGCCGCATAGTTGAGTGTTATGTCTCAGTCCCAACACATTATATCCGCGTGAAATAAATGCTTCCAACCTTCCTCCTTCAACTGCCATTAATTTCTTTTTTTTAATTATAAATTAATTTCCCTCTCCATTATATAAACCCAAACCCACATACATTTTCCCCTTGCCCATTATATACATATATATTTTAACCTTTTTTCTTTTCTACATATAATCAGTTGAATGGCGGAGCGTTACAGCGCGGCGTGTTACAGGGCGGCGGTGTTGGCGCTGGTTGTGACCGTGTTGTGTAGTGCCGCGGCGGCGCAGCAAGTTCCGTGCTACTTCATTTTTGGCGATTCATTGGTGGACAACGGGAACAACAACCAGCTTCAATCTTTGGCTAGAGCCGATTATTTGCCTTATGGGATTGATTTTGGTGGACCCACTGGAAGGTTCTCCAATGGCAAAACCACAGTTGATGTTATCGGTAATCTTTCCTGTCTCTTCGCCCTTCATAAACATTTCAAAATTATTAAACTTAATATTAAGATTTAGATGTGTTTTTAAAAAGAAAATTAATAAAGTTGAAGTTTGCATTGAATAGGCTATAATTGGCTATAAATTGCATGCACATGCAAATTAATTTCAAAATATTTATGACATTTTATTCACTCACGCGGTAAGTTTTTCTGAGAATTCATAAATTAAGGATTATTATTTTTTTTATTATAAAAATTGGCTTTAAACTCTAATTATACCCTCTAAATTTAGATAAATGTGGTAATTTTTATCTTAAACTTTTCTTAAAAAATTGATGATAAAAAAATTATTTTGTGTCTTTAATAAATTATAAAATATATCTAAAAAACATGTGTTAGATTTGTCTTCTTATTATTTAATTCACATGTTTCAACAAAATTATTTAATAGTCAATTCTAGGCCTAGATCGGACTTAATTTGAGTAAAGTTAGTAAAAAAAAAATAATTTAATAATTAAAAAAAGAGAGTACAAATTTAGGGATAAAAAATTAATTTTTAAAAAATAGATTAAATTAGAGGTTTTGTTAATATTTTGAATTAAATGAATGCAGCCGAGCTATTAGGATTTGACGATTATATCTCTCCCTACGCCACCGCAAGAGGCCGAGACATCCTTAGAGGCATTAATTATGCATCCGCCGCCGCCGGCATCAGAGAGGAAACTGGTCGCCAATTGGTATATAAATTTCATTTCATCTTTTTTGTATCACAATTCCTAATCCCTTTTCAAAAATTTTATAAACTCGTGTTGCGTAAACTCATGATGTATCGGTATTTTTCATAATCTATTTTATTAATAAATATGTATACAAATTCATGATGTGTCAAGAACCAAATTTGAACCGGTGACATGAGAATTTTTTAGCCCTCTGCTTTACTAACCGAGCTATATTGACCATTGAATAATGTTAAACTGTTGAAAAACATCGAAACGTTTAATTTGGTCGAGATGGTAATGCGCTATATGTTTAATAGGGAGGACGCATAAGCTTTAGTGGACAAGTGGAGAATTACCAAAACACAGTGTCTCAAGTGGTGGATCTACTTGGAGATGAGGACTCAGCTGCAGCTTATCTCAGTAAATGCATATACTCAATAGGGTTGGGGAGTAATGACTATCTCAACAACTATTTCATGCCTCAATTTTACTCAACAGGCAACCAGTTTACACCTCAACAATACTCTGAAAACCTTCTCCAACAGTATTCCGAGCAGCTTAGGGTACACCGGCCGAAACCCGGCTCGAAAAATTTAAACTTTATGTGAATTTCAGCTCGAATATCAACTGACTGACCGTTCATTTACGTGCCATTGTTGTGTTTTGTAGCTTTTGTACAACTATGGAGCTAGGAAGTTTGTGCTGTTTGGACTTGGTCAGATTGGTTGCAGTCCAAATGAGTTGGCTCAGAACAGTCCAGATGGAAGGACTTGTGTTCAAAAGATCAACTCAGCCAATCAAATATTCAATGCTGGTCTTAGATCTTTGGTTGATCAATTTAACAACAATCAAGCTGATGCTAAGTTTATCTACATTGATTCTTTTGGCATTTTTCAAGATGTCATTGACAATCCACCTGCCTTCGGTAAGATTTCGTGTTATTAAACTGATTGACCGTAATTTAATATGATATCAGAATAGAACGTGACGAAGTCGATGAATGTTTATATCAGGTTTTAGGGTTGTGAACACTGGATGCTGTGGAGTAGGAAGGAACAATGGGCAAATCACATGTCTACCCTTTCAAACTCCATGCTCAAACAGGGATGAGTATCTATTTTGGGATGCATTTCATCCAACAGAAGCTGGGAATGCCGTGATCGGGCGGAGAGCTTACAGCGCTCAACGTCCAACCGATGCATACCCAATCGATATTCGTCGACTTGCACAACTCTAAGATGGATTTGAAGATGTGTTATGGGTTTTATAATATGTTGTATGGTTCATAAATTATATACATACTTGTTTTCAATTAGTTACTATTTTTGTTTATTGAGTTTGGGTGTTTCTGCACCTTTTGGTGTCTGTATTATTGTATCTGTAATTGTTGTCTACAAATGCTACTAAATTGTTATTTTCATTAGTTAGTCGACTGCTAAATCTATTTTGGCATGTTACATATTGTTGTCAGTTTTACAGTTTTAAAAAGTGTTTATTATGGAGATTTGTTCTCCTCTCCAACTAATGTGAGATCTCACAATCCACCCTCATTGAGGGCCCAATGTCCTCATTGATACACTACCCCATGTCTGGCTTTGATACCATCTGTAACTAGTCCAAACTCGCCACTAAAAGGTATTGTCCGGTCAGCCTCACAATTTTAAAACGAGTTTTCTAGGGAGAGGTTTCCACACCTTTATAAATGTAACAAGTCAAAACAGATAATATCCAGTAGTGATAGACTTGGACTGTTACATAAACACTTTTCGTACCTACCCAAAAAGAAATGTGTCACTGTTGTGTACGTGTACTAAATCTATATGTATTCGTGCTTCTTAGATTAGGAGATATGAAAGTAGAAAGGATGATTGTTTGTTGTATATTATAAACATAATAACATACAAAAAAAAAAAAAAAAAAAAAAAAAAAAAAAAAAAAAAAAAAAAAAAAAAAAAAAAAAAAAAAAAAAAAAAAAAAAAAAAAAAAAAAAAAAAAAAAAAAAAAAAAAAAAAA
>NW_019272037.1:1410916-1432438 GCF_002738345.1 Cucurbita maxima
AAAAAAAAAAAAAAAAAAAAAAAAAAAAAAAAAAAAAAAAAAAAAAAAAAAAAAAAAAAAAAAAAAAAAAAAAAAAAACAGAAAAGTAGAAGAGTTTGTTGATGGGGGAGGATGAGGTTAGATGAGTTGCAGGGAGATATGGTGATTTTGATGGGGAAAGTAATATTGCTGATTACCCTCTAAATTTGGACCCACACATCCTTCTCCTTCACCTCCTCCTCCTCTTGCTCCTATGCTGTTATTTCCACTTCTGTTTTGTTGTATTCTCTCTGTCTCAGCTATCTGCAAATTCATACCATTTACGTATTCGTTTTAAACTATGTTTATGTCGACTAAAAAAAATCTATCTATATCATAATTTCCATCGTTCCTAACGGTAATTTTAGAATATTTTTCAAAATGTTAAAATTTTGAAATTTTATACCATAGATCACTTTATATTAAGTATAACAATAATATATATTTGAGCTATAAATACACGAAATTTCAATATCCATTATTTCCCAATTCAAAATATGGAAGATTTTTATATTTATGTTTGAAAATTTTAGAGAGCTCCTCTTTTATATCTAAACTTTGTAATAGATTAAAGTAGAGAACAGATGAAAATTAAATAGAAAAATAATGTGAGTGATAAATAAATAGTTTTTGTTTATATATTAACCATATGATTTCTTTTAGTTAATGAATATTTTTGGAATTTTGAAAAATTAAAGACATCTATTATCCTCCTCATGTAATTATTGAACTTAAATTATTTTAATAAAAAATATCCCAAAATATATTTATTAAAGTAGACTAGAAAGGCATGATGTATTAGTAGAAGTGCAGAAATAAAAATCGGTGTAGAACCAAAAAATAAAAAAAATAAAAAAAAAAATGAAAAATTGAACATTGATTGTAAGAAGAGACGGTACCTTTGCTCGTATCAGCTGGTTGGTGTTGTACAGTTCGATTTCCTGTATTTATTTGAAAATGGTTGAATATTTAAAATAAAAGAAATGTAGAATGAATAAAAGTGCATACCCTTTTGTGCATGTACTCAATCTCCGCAAACAGAACCTCATTCTGTGCACAAAAAAGAACAGATCTTAAAGTAAATGAAATCCAGATTAGATTAGGGTTTTTAATTAACTGGGTGGAGTTTAGAGACTTACCTTTCTTGATCGGATTCGGCTAATTCCCTTCTCCAGTTTCACCTGCAGGCTTTTCAGATCTTTCACCGACAACGAACTGATGGATTCCCCCAACAAATGCCTTCAATTCCAACCCTCAGAAACACAAATATGAGTCATTCAATCAATCAAAATCAATCGAATTACCTGTTTAGGTTTTGCATATTCCCGATTTCGGCTCGCAATTTGGCGGATTCTTGCTCGTAGAACTGAAACAGAGCCACCGTTACGATTAAGCAATCGGAGGAGGAGGAGGAAGAAGAAGAAGAAGAAGAAGAAGAAGAAGAAGAAGAAGAAGAAGAACCCTAAATGGATACGATACCTGTGTATTGGCTTCCGAAACGGATCCGGCGCTATAGGGATCCGAGCATGCCTTTTTGTACCTCGAAATTGTAGCCCTAACACTGCAAGAGTTATTTCAATTTCTTCGTTGCTTCAATAACATTCTTGTTAGGGTTTTAATACCATCCATCTCATCTAATCATCTAGAGTTGAATATAACAATAGAGATAGTATTCCTTACTTATAAATTCATGATCTTTCTCTAAATTAACTAAGGTGGGACTCACTCTCAATAATCCTCGACAATCCTCCCCTCAAACAAAGTACACTATAAGCCTCCCTTGAGGCCTATGGAGCTCTCGAATAGCCTCCCCTTAATTGAGGCTCGACTCCTTTCTCTGGATCCCTCGAAAAAAGTACACCATTTATTCGTTCCCATTTGTTTTTCTTAACCTCGTCCCTACTCCTTCATGTTTCTATCCTTGATAAAGCTAGTAAAAGTGTTGTTTCACTCGAACACTTTCTTATAATAGGATATTAAACTATTATTTTAATTCATATTACTTAACCGGTCATAGCTAGTAGGTACTATCAGCTTTAGTCCCTTACTTATATTCATGAGTCTCTACTAGGGAGAGATTTTCATGCTCTAATAAAGTATGTATGGGCGCCCTTGGGGCTTTCTATTTGATTGTATCAAAAGGTCCAATGAATTGGGATTTCCCTATTGGGCTAAGTCATTTCGAGGCAAGCGGATCATTTCTGATGAAGATAATGATTCAGAGTTATTGCAGAGTGGAACCATGCAGTACCAGACACGAGATAGATCTTCCAACGAACAAGACTTTTTTCGAATAGGCCAATTCATTTGGGATCCTGCAGATCCACTCTTTCCTATTCAAAGATCAATCTTTTGTCTCTGTGTTTTCGCATCGAGAATTCTTTGTAGACGAAGAGATGTCTAAGGGGCTGCGTACTTCCCAAACAGATCTTCCTATATGTATATATAAACGATGGTTTATCAAGAATATGCAAGAAAAGCACAAACCAAAGATGGCTTAGAACCAACACCGTTCGTTCCCTTTTTTCAACTAATGTAGAATCTCATAAGTTTTAAGACGGTGAAACTAATAGCCACACGTAAACAATATGTACTAGCTAGCGATGGACTTGGAACGTGTTCTTAATCTAGCTGGGGGTAGGAGATCCATGAGGCCCATAGGAAAGGGAAGGCAAGAATGGAGGTGGGCATGAAAGGAAAAGGGAGAAGGATTTGGTGGACCTGTTGTTGGCATACTCATAGAGGCGACCACGGGTGGAGAAGACAATAAGAGCCACCTCAGCATCACAGAGAACAGAAAGCTCATAAGCCTTCTTAAGCAAACCATTTCTGCGTTTACAGAAAGTAACTTGGCGATTTGTTGTGTTTTCAATTCTCTTGATTTCAATCTTCCCTCGACCACTTCTTCGTGGTTGCGACTGTTCTTCACCTGCCTGCTTCTGCTTCTGCTTCTGCATCTCATCTGGGTAACCCATGGCCGCTTGATTAATTATGTCTCAACCCAATTGCCTGTAAATCACATCAACATCAAAACAAATTTCTTACCCAAAAATAAAGCTCAAAACTTGGATTAATTACCTGAACAACTCCAAGAGGGAGAGAGAGAGAAAGAAGCAGTTCTTGGGGTTTGCTTGTCTTAAACTCAATGAGTGGGGTATTTATATCCCATTATTCACTTCCATAATTTCATCAAATTAAGACTTGGTCGTGTCACAAGAGTTCTACAAAAATCTGCCCTCCATTTCATTTTGATATGGGCATTACATTTACAAATCTCATTTCCATTATTCAAATCGAGCTCATTTTTTGAAGTGCTCAACAGCTTCGGTTTTGGTTTAATGTTCTTGATCGAGTTTAGATGTCAAAAAGGCATCGTATCCTATATTTTTTTTCATAGGATTATCACGATATAGAGTTTGAGAAGTACACGTTTTGAAGTATTAAATTCTATTCAATCAAACATTCAAACTTGCCTAATGTATTAATTTATTAATAAAATTGTTAATTTGATCGTAGCTTAACTGGTTAAACCACGTGTCTTCCACAAGATTAATTAAGAGGTTACAAAGGTTCAATTTATGAGCGGTGAATCAATGAATACGCGTGGTATATAATTTACTATTTTTCTTTTTAAACTTTATACTTTAATAAAGCTAAATGAGAAGAAGAAGAATAATTGGGGTTTAAATTGAAGTGGTCCAAAAATAATTTTTCACAAAAACAGATGAAACTAAATGGAATAATATGAATGAACACAAAAATTGGGGAACAAGATGCTATGCTTATAAAGGAAATTGAAAAGGAAATAAATAAATAAATAAAAACCTTACTTTATTCTTCTTCTACTTTGGTTTTTGTTTTTATTTATTTATTTTTATTGACTTTGGACCTTAAATAGCAAAACAGAATAATTTTGCTACCAAATTCAAAATTTCCCAACTTGGGAAAATCATACCTTTTTCATCTTTTCATTAAATTTCATTTTTCAATTTTAAGATTATTCTATTTTCCATTTAATTATATAAAAATCATAGCTATATTCATTGTATTCTATCTAGGATTATGTAGCTCCATATTAATTTCCATAGTTTATATTAAAATATAAGTTTAGCCATGGTTATTTAAATTTTGGGTTTAATAAGTTTTGGCATATTTATTTAAAATAAAGCATTATAAAATAAATTTAACCAAATTGTTATTAAAAATAATTACAACATGACGCTTATGGAAGCTCCTTTTGAAGTGCTATTCTAATTTTTTCTGCCATGGAAATTTGCTCAGCAGATCCGTTGAAATAGGTATCATTTTCCATAATAATACACCTAAGTCACCAGAAAAATTCACAGAGCGCTTCAGTAAAACATTACACGAACATCTTAAATCAAAATAAAAAGATGTTTTTTTTAACTTCCTCAAAGAACGTAGTTTTGGTACAACAGCTTATGCCCTCGTGTGAGATCCCATGTAGGTTGGGGATGAGAACGAAACATTGTTTAAGGGTGTGGAAACCTCCATTTCTAAAACTTTAAGGAGAAACCCGAAAGGGAAAGCCCAAAGAGAACAATATCTGCTAGTAGTGGACAAATGATATCAACAAGGAGGCTAAGCCCCGGAGGGGGTAGACACGAGGCAGTGTGCCAACAAGGGCACTGGGCCCCGAAGGGGGTGGATAGGGGAGTGAATGCCAGCGAGGACACTAGGCCCCGAATGGGGGTGGATTGTGAGATTGCACATCAGTTGGGGAGGAGAATGCATTTTATTTCTAAGGATGTGGAAACCTATCCCTAGCAGACGTGTTTTAAAAATTTTGAGAGGAAACGTGAAAGGAAAAGTTCAAAGACGACAATATCTGCTAGCGGAGACTTGGGCCGTTACATTTGAATCCTAATATTTTCCTTGCTTGTTTCTGTTGTCCGATTTGTTAAACGTATAGATAGCTAATGCACATACCTTAATGCACCTATCTGCATATCCAACATAAAGTTTGTCTTGCCAACACAATAATGCTGTTACTGTAGAATTTGAAGGGATAGATCCAAGATGTCTACAATCAATCTCGAGCTCGTTGTCGAATAACTCCTACGAATCGTTGTCTTGATATGTTAGAGAGAGAAAAAAAGGGATTGTATTTCGAACTTGGATAGATTCAAGGGTATTTTCCAGATCAACTTCGGGATATGTACCTGTACATTTATGGCCTTGTCCCGACCCCCGGTGACGAGTTGTTTCCCCAGCATGCTGGTGGCGAATATGGCACCATCGTGTAGTTTCATGGTTTTCATAAATACATCGTTCCTCCAAAGCTGAAGCAAACAAAATCATAGGTTTAGTCCTCTATCATCAAAAGAGCAAAGTAATGAAAGAGGTCATGTGTTCGAACTCTTGTAAGGTATTTTCAACCGAATGAATATTGATGTATGAGATTTCACATCGGTTGGAGAGATGAACAAAACACTCTTTATAAGGGTGTAGCAACCTCTTCCTAGTAGACGCGTTTTAAAACCTTGAAAGGAAGCTCGGAAGGGAAAGCCCAAAGGGGACAATTCTACAAATGGTATTAGAGCCACACACCGGACGGTGTGCCAACAAGGACGCTAGCCCCCCAAGGGGGTAGATTGTGAGATTTCACATCGATTAGAGAGAAGAAGGAAGCATTCCTTAAAGGATATAGAAACTTCTCCCTAGCATATGCGTTTTAAAATCGTGAGGCTAATGGCAATATGTAACGGACCAAAGAAAACAATATCTACTAACGGTGGGCTTGGACGGTTACATGCATGAGGGAAATCTTATATAGCAGAAGCAAAGTTTGAAGAAACTGAAACCTTTATAGATCCATTTTCATGAGTTGCAACAAGTATGTCCATGTTAGCAGCAAGACACAGAACAGAACCCAAACTTCCAGTTGATTCTTCCCCGAGCACGGCCAACTGACTACGATCGGAAAGACTCCATAACCGAACAGTTCCATCCCAACTGCCACTGTAAAGAATGCCATTACTGGCCAGAAGAGCAGAAACTACTGATTTATGACCATACATGGAGCCAGATAAGGTTCCATCCTAAAAGGCAACACTTTCAAATTTCAGTAAAAAGGATTCAATCTGGACAACTTATATAATCACCAATCACTGTACTTAACAACGTAGTTACCTTCAATGACCATGCTTTAACAGATCTATCGCCTCCACCGGTATAAAGGCACCCATTTCCGGAGTAGGCCAACGCATGAATACCATCGTAGCGCCAATCCTTCTCCTCGTACCATTTCTTTAATGGATCTTGCTTGAGAGGAAGAACAATGCTCCAGACATATATACCACCACCAATATCAGCACTTACACACAACGGTTGTTCTTCATCGATATATGCCAAATCCGTTATACGATGCTCGTGCCCGATAAATGTATGTACATGAGAGAAATCCTAACAATATCCAGAAACAGGGCACAAATAATTATCTGATATTCGAAAATAAGAAAAATAGATCAGATTCATTCAGTAAAACGCCTACTTGTAAAGACCATGCTTGGACAGTCTTATCATATGACGAGCTAAACAGATAACCCCCTACAAAAGAAGAGAAAGGAAGCATTTTAAAAAGGAATGAACGCCAGGGCACAAATACTGAAATTTTGTACATACCACCAACTACTAAACTTGTAACGCTATCACGATGGCCGAGCATGTCGCTGGACTTCACCATTCCAGCTGATAGCCCATCAACAAAAGCTTTCGTTGTTCTTTCCGCCCCAATTCGATCCATATCGTCGCTCTGAGTTTCAGTCAATTCGTGGGGAAGTTGAATGAGATCCCCCAGAACCAAGCAATGATCAGCACCATATTCATTAACTACAAGTTTCAAACTGCCCAAAGCATCCAACTCAGAAACAACAATCAATTCCCTAAAGCATCTCAACAGTTCAACAACACATGGACGGTTTTCGGGATTAAAACTTAAAGAACGGCAGAGTGTCTGATTCAATGATGAATACTCCGAACCGAACTTCGTGTTCAAACAAGAATTAACTTTCTCCACCCAACTCCCATAAAAGGCAGAGCAATCAGACTGAATTTCTTCAAGACTCACCACAATGCATTCCTTTCCAAGAAGAAGACTCAGCAAAACAAACACCAAACACCAAATATCGCACTTGTTCCCGACCGAACATAGAGTTGTGCCACATTCCAGCACAACGTCATCTTTACGCAGTAATTTGAGTAATACCTCTGGGCTGACAAAAGCCTCCTTCTTCATCAGATTACTAATAATAATTCCCAGTTCCTTGGTATCGAGTTTTGATCCGATAGAAACAGCTTCCACCGCTGTTCGAACAGTTCTTCCCATCGTCAAAACCCCATTTAAATCAACACAAACACAACCAAATTCACCAACACTAAAACATGAAAGACCAAGAAAGCCAATACTTAACCTCAGAGAATGCATAGCGATGATTGCTTCACATAACTCGGTGGCAATCAAGGCAAAACTGCATAAGTCATCTTTGTTCAAGCCAACCTTGTTTCTGATATCAAGTTTCTTAATCCAATTGTTAATCCTATCCACTAAGTTATCATTGCGTCTCTCACATACTAAGTACAGAAATCCATCCTCCAAATTACCCCATAACCCATATGTTCTACACATTCTTCCACCATTCATAATACCAGCTCCCAAAATCAAACCCAGTTCATCCCTCTCCCTATCCTTCAACTCGCTCAAGCATTTCAGAACCCTCGAAGTATAACTAAGCTTAAACACATGATCACTATTAGAACAAGGCAACGAAACGACTCGAACAAGACTTACAGTTCGGTCTTCTCCAACCCTAATCGGGAAAGAAGAATCTGAATCTGAAATGGGAACAATTCTTCCGAGCAACAGTCGCTCAACTCCGTCGTCAGCATCTCCCCGTTCGATCGAAACGGCGGCGTGCGGCAGGACCCAGTGCTTCCAAGCTTTGTAGAATTCATCAGACCAGAGCTGAGGAAACATCTCGTGGTTTTGATTGATGGGTTTTTTGGATATTTGCTGACCGGCGTTGTGTTGGGGGCAGAGTCTGAGGAGGTCGATGTTTTTGGGGAGAGCCGAAGCGCCTTGAGAGGGATATTTCACGAGAACGTTGCAGGCGGGACATCGAATGGTTTCGGGGTATCGCTGAGGGAGATTGTCGAGGCAGGTTCCGCAGGCTGAATGGCCACAAGAGAGAACGCGAGGAACTGTGGACTCGCCGTCGTACGTTTGCAGGCAAACTGGGCACTCGGGGAACTCCATTTCTGTATCTTTGATCATTCGTCCGCCAAGTGGAGGCAAAAATCAACAAGAAAATGGTTGTACGCGTGGAATTTTCAGGGAAATTTTATTGTTTTGCCCAATTCCCAAAATGGCCCTTCAAGTGAAATCGTGCAAATTCAAAGAAAAAGGATGACTTTTTCTTCATACATGTTTCATCAAGAAAGAACAGAGAGATTCACAAATGGCAATAGAAACAGAAAGCTTCCGAATCCAAGTTTCTTGGAACATCTTGGCTCAGTTGTCAACATAATCGTGTTACATTGTAATGTGCAAACAAAATGTACTCATAAGAATATGTAGCAATGTACAACATGAACTCTCAACCCAGAAACTTAAGAGGGAAAGAGAGTGGTTGAGAATTTGCAGTAGAATTGAATTGAGTAGAAGGGATTTCTAGAATGAAACATCAAAACAAACAAGTTTAGGAATTTCCAAGAAATTAGAGGAGTCGATGCAATGAAGCCATCTGAATTTTCCAGAATTATGAACAAAATAAAACATAATGAAGCCATGATTAGTGAACATAATCAACACTTGAGCAATCCAAGAACATTGGAGGTACCAGATGTTTTGCGCCGCCTTTTTCCAGCAATTTGATAACTTCATAGAATATAGCGTCTGCAAGAGGCTATTATTCAAAACTTAACATTATTCTGCCATGAGTAAAAATAAAAGAACTTAATTACAATTTTAATCCATAAACATAATTCGCTAGTGTTCAAGGTCTCTAACTATTAACAAAATCTTCATCGTTACATAGGTTTCTAACTATTAACAAAATCTTCATCGTTACATTCTTCTTTCTTTTCTTCACCACCATTGTCCTTCAAATTATTACTAAAGAATCAGTTTCGATAGATTAAACATACCATAATAACTGTACAAAATCAAGGACGAGAAAGAATTAAGAATCGTCCTTTTTCACAACTCGTCTGACAATTGCCAGGGGATCGATCGTTTCATCTCAACTCTCAGTCACTGCCATGAACAATAATATGCTTGCCCAGAAACTCACAATGCATCAAAACATATGTGCTTACTGATAGATTGGAAGACTATGAACAATGTGGTTCAGGTTGATGATGATGATCTTGGCTCTGGGTTGATATCATAGAACTCATTTCCAGATGTAGAGGAAGACCCAAATGTTCTCATTGTGGAATTTTGGGTGGAATTTTGGGTCTGGCTTTCACTCAGGCTTTGGTTCTGTTGTTGTTGGTTCTGTTGTTGTTTACGCATATCCCTCATTGCCTTGAACCTCAGATCTTCATTATAACTACTGGGTTCTGGGATTAGCTCTGGTATTCCCATTCTTCCTTCCAGCATGTTCACCACTTCCGACATCGCTGGCCTTACCGACGGCGAAGCATTCGTGCAGAGAAGGGCTATTTTCACCATGTTTTCCGCTTGTTTTTCGTTGATTTCTGATCTCAACTTCTCATCTACCAACTCCATGAGGTTACCAGATTGTTGCAAGTGACAGGCCTGCAATGAGAATTATTAACAAGTTTAAGGCCAGGCCAGAAAAGTAAGGGACAGGAAGAGCAGTAAAGTACCCAGTCAAGAAGACAAACACAAGTTTCGCTTGGTACATAATCATTGTTGCTTCTGCCACTGATAATTTCCAACGCCACGACTCCGAAACTATAGACATCTGCTTTGTAGGTGAGATAACCCCAAAGTGCATATTCGGGAGCCATATATCCTCTGCCACAGAGAGAGTGATTATTAATGAGGTTTAATTCGACATAAAGAGTGATTATGACATACGATCCTGATTAAGTGAGAGGATTGCGCATACATGGTCCCGGCCACTCGGGTAGTGATATGAGTCTTCTCCTCATCGTCAAGCTTAGCCAAACCAAAATCAGATATTTTAGGATTCAATTCGCCATCGAGTAAGACATTAGTAGCTTTGATGTCTCTATGAACGATTTTGAGGCTCGATTCTTCGTGGAGATATGCTAAACCTTTCGCTATACCGATACAGATTCTAAGCCTGGTTGGCCAATCTAGATTAAGCCGACTGTAAGACGGACCTATAAACAAACCAAAAACAAAAGGCTAGAACGATCGATCGATATCTCGTTGTAACTGCATGTATAAGCATATATGAAACGAGACTAACCGAAAAGTGCTCGGGCAAGACTATTGTTTTCCAGATATTCATACACCAACAACAGTTGATCTCCTTCAATGCAGCATCCATGGAGCTTGACTAGATTTGGGTGTTGCAAGCAAGAGATCATTCCTATCTCATTCAGAAATTCACGGTTTCCCTGCCTTGATTTGGAGGATAGCTGCTTAATTGCTACAATAGTACCATCAACCAATTCACCCTGAAAATTTACCTTTTATAATCACTTCCCTTCACCAAAACTAGACGAGAATTTATTTGAGAGGTTAAGTAAGAATACCTTATAAACAGGGCCAAAACCACCTTCTCCAATTTTATTACAGGAATCAAAATGATTGGTTGCAGCTTTTATTTGTTTCAGGGTAAAAATTCCAGTTTGCACTTCTATTCCTGCAAGATCTGTTCATGGTGGTACAGATGAAATATGGTAACATTTTTAGATGTTCTATAGATTTCCACGTGCGTTTCCTAAAACTCTTAAAGTAAATGTGTAACAGACTAAGCTAGATATTGTCTGCTTTGGCCCGTTACGGTTTAAAACGCATCTACCAGGGAGAAGTTTTCACACATTTATAAGAAATGCTTCGTTCCCCTCTCTAACTGACGTGGGATCTCACAATCTACCCCCTTGGATGCCAGCGTACTTGCTGGCACACCGCCCAGTGTCTAGCTCTAATACCATTTGTAAAAACTCAAGCCCACCGCTAGCAGATAGTGCCCGTTTTGCCCCGTTACGTATCGCTGTCAACCTCAAGGTTTTAAAACGTGTTTGCTAGGGAGAAGTTTCCACACCCTTATAAAGAATGTTTCGTTCCTCTCTCCAACCAATGTGAGATTTCACAAAATGAGAATCGAGTCTTGGTTATGATGATTAACATAATCAAGGCAGCACATAACTTATTTGTTTTCTTATTGAAAAGATAAATTATAGCAGATAAAGTTCTACAGTGTGACAACTGCACTCCGAACACACCTGTACCGCCTTTATTATGCCTGATTGCTCTAAGGGTGCTTTTCCACCGGAGAAGTCCCAATATGATGATTGAAGCAACACATAATACTCCAACCGTAACTCCAATGACGATGGCTACAGTTTTCGTCTTACCATTTTCATGGATTGAACAATATTTAACATCTGTTCAAAGGATAGAAAACACCATCACTCATGGAAACGATTCGAGTCCAACCGAAAACAACAATATCGGCTGTAAATGAGCTAAACTGAAGAGTAGAAATTTATAAATGACTGACCAGAATAAACAGAAATAGCTGATATAAGTGGACCATAGCTTCCTCTTTGAGGAATCCTAGTCGTCCCTTTTCCAGCCCAATAGAGTCGGATCTCCAGGACATGATTAATTACACTAACGTTAGCAAACTCCCTTTCTGTTGGTTTTTGTGCTCCTCCAGCCTCCTCTTCAATATCAAAATTCTTCAATACCAACCTATCCTGTATAAGCCACAGTTCTGAGACCATCTGCAAACTCGAATATTGCTTACCCTTTTTTAAGAATCGTGACAAATACCTGAATGTAGATATCAAATTTCCGCCTTCCAAGACTTGTATATGTCTCATCATTTGTAAATTGTAGCTCTGCAAAATGAAGCGTCACTAAGTAGTTTCCATTATCTAAGCAATGATGGAAATAAGTGAGCGTAATTGGACTTCGACGCGCTGTTGAGTATAGCTCAGACAAATTTGATGAAAGCAGTGATAAAGTGTAGCGCGTATTTTGGAAATCATCATCGTCCATGAAATCTCCAGTACTACTCAACCCCCAGTAGCTATCATGATCCGTATAGAGTTTTGCTGTCCCACCATCAACATTTGCGTCCCCGTTGTAGAGAACGCTTTTGTTGTTTACCTCCATAGTTAAGTCGTTTCCACCGGCATTGATGAACCAACATTTTGAATCTGTCATTATAAAAAAAGAAGAAGAGGGTGAGATAAACACAAGATCAAGAGCCAACATTTCTGTTTGCTTCCTCTTAAGGTTTTAAAACACATTTACTAGGGAGAGGTTTCCACACCCTTCGTTCCCCTTTCTAACCAATGTGGGATCTTACAATCCACCCCCCTTGGGGCCAGCGTCCTCGCTAGCACACCACCAGGTGAGATACCATTTGTAATACCTCAAACTCACTGCTAACAAGTATTGTCCTCTTTGGGCTTTCCCTTCTGGGTTTACCCTCAAGGTTCGTCTATTAGGGCAAGGTTTGCACACACTTATAAGGAATTCTTCGCTCCCCTATCCAACTAGAAAACAGTATGTATAACATTCCAGTTTCTCTATTTCTGATAATAAAAAGGGAATCGCTTACATTTTGAACAGATGGAATCCTTCAGGCAGGGGAGACTTTCCTGTCTGCAAGGACATGACCAAGTCAACAGTGAATATACATCAGATATCAACAAAAAACAACATAGTCAACAGTGAATTTTACTCTAATGATCATGTAGTCTGCAAGAGAACTTCATTTAAAAGGATAAAAATAGAGCAACGTACAAGGGGTTGCCGGTGGAAGAACTTCGGAACAAGTTCAGATTCATATTCCTGTCACAATATGGGAAAGATCGAACTTTTTTCAGTATCACACTGTAAAATATCTCAAAGAATATTTTTCTGAAGAATCTTACAAAGTTTTTCTACAAGCATGCTGCTCAGGGCCTTGCCATGTCAAGTTATTGTATGAAAGATCGCTGCATCAAAGTTATCATACTGGTTAGAATGAGATAGGCAATGACAGAGACCCACATATCCAGAAGGTAAAATTAAATAAAGAACCAAGAACATGTCAATCAAAGATTGAAAATGAAACAAAAAGGATACTCATAAACTATCTTATCTACAAACATTGAAGGCTCTAAAATAATTCAATAGGAAAAGTTATTGACACTTTTAAAAAGACAAAAATAAGCAAATCAACACCAGTTGAAGTTGTAACGCTCCCAAGCCCACTACTAGCAGTATTGTCCTCTTTGGGCTTTCCCTTTTGGGCTTCCCCTCAAGGATTTTAAAACGAGTCTGCTAGGGAGAGGTTTCCGCACCCTCATAAAGAATGTTTTGTTCCCCTCTTCAATCTATGTGGGATCTCACAATCCACCCCCTTTGAGTGTCAACACCCTCATTGGCACATTACCCGGTATCTAGCTCTGATACCATTTGTAACGCCCCCAAGCCCACCGCTAGCAGATATTGTCTTCTTTGGACTTTCCCCTTCGGGTTTCTCCTCAAGATTTTTAAAACGCGTCTTTTAGGGAGAGATTTCCACACACTTATAAAGAATGTTTTCCTCTCTCCAACCGATGTGGGATCTCACAGAAGTGTTTCTTGACATTGGTGGTTGAATAAACAAAATAGTACCCTTAGTAATGCAAAGTTACTAATCAAAAGAAGGTTTTGCCTAATCGAGTAACACTATCGTTTGCCTACTTGGCCTCCAAATATCTAACGAGACAATAAAACGAAGAGTCACAAAGAAAATAGACTAAAAATGTGTTAGAAGAAAGGGAAAAGTAGAGGATTAAAACAAGATTAGTAAGCATCTTACACATTAGATCCATCCTTCAAGATTGACTCTGGTAGTTTCCCACTCAGCATATTGCCACTTAAGAAGCTAATAAAAGAGGGGAAAAAAATGAAAATAAAAATAATAATCATTGATCAGGAGAGCTATACATATTAGAAGAAGCAATTTTACAAGCATTTCAAAATTAATAGTTATTTGTGAAATGCCTGCCTATACTATTATCAAAACAGAGTACTTACAGAAATCTCATGCGCTCCATGTTTGTATCATCTGGAATTTCCCCAGTCAACTGGTTAAAGCTGAGGTCCCTGTCAGTCATGGGGGAAAAAACAACGAAATTGAATCTTTAAGTTACATAAAAACTACAGAAAAACAAAATAAAACCTTTGAATTTGTAGCGAGATCATAAAATCAGGAAACTAAGTATAAAAAACGTTCATAGTTATTCATTTATTTCTCAACAATGTCTTTATCATTTGAATATAGGTCTGCAAGAAACATTTTTTGGTCCCGAAACTTTTATGAAACTATGAAAGTAAAAGCTAAGTCCAAGAACTTTAGTTTGTAACAATTTGGTCCCAATGGACTCATTTTTGTAAATAACTTGATCTCCGTACTTTGAAATTTGTAACAATTTGATCCTACGGTGTTTATAGGTACAAGCAGTGTTTATAAGCTTAATTTTTAAAAACTAAAATCCAACTACTATCAACAAGGCCTTAGTCTTTGTAATTTATGAACACTCTTGGTCCCTAATCAGTTTATCGATCGACATGGGTAAGAAATTTCATTGATTTTGACCTTATTTTTCATGATAGGAACTAAATTGTGACTAAGTTGTTAAAAGACTAAATTGTTAAATCCTTGAAAGTACACGTCTTACTTACAGCATTTGCAAGTCTGGTGCCATCCACACATATGAAGGAATCTCTCCAGCAATGTTACAATTTCTCAGGACCCTAAGAGAGATGAGCCAATGAATTATTTAAAAAAAAAAAATACACATATTCTAATGGATGAAGCAGAAATGTTGCTGTAAAGATTTAAGATAGCAAAGATATTCGACATACAATCTAACCAAGCCCGTCATGTTCGTCAAGTCAGGAAAATTCTGCATTGGCCCATTGATATCACTGATCCTCCTGCATTAACAAAATCCAGAAAATTATGAGTTTTATCATTGATTTGATGATGAAAAAGTATGTAGAAACAAATTTGAGTACTACTCACAATTCTTTTAAGTTCCTTAAAAGAGATATTTTTGCAGGAATTGGCCCCTGAAGTCCACTTCCATGTAGTTCTCTTCAATAATTCAATTGTTAAATGGTATTAATAATTGATTAAGTAATTTAACATAATTTTGTTAAAAAAATGAAAGAAACTTCAACATTATCTAAAGCAAATGGCTTACAATCTTTCGAGTTGCGTCCAACTCTGTATTAAGTCGGGTATGGTTCCATTGAGGTTGTTATCATTTATCCGGCTGCAGCATGCAAAGAATGTAATTTGGATGGAAGTGGATGAATGAATCAAAGTACTTCAAGAAAGGTGAATGTAATAAAGTCTTACAAATTTGTTAGGTTTTTCAATCCCGCAAACGTTGTTGGCAACGTGCCAGCCAATTGATTAGATGATAGCATCCTGCATATATGGTGTAAAATCAATAAACTATCAAGTTCATATGTAACAGCCCAAGTCCATCGCTAGCTGATATTGTTCTCTTTGGATTTTCCCTTCCGGACTTCCCCTCAAGGTTTTAAAACGCGTCTACTAGGGAGAGATTTCCACACCCTTATAAGAAATGCTTCAGTCTCATCTCTAACTGATGTGGGATCTCACCATCCACCCCCTTAGTGGCCAGCGTCCTCGCTGGCACACCGCCTGGGGTCTGGCTCTGACTATTTATAACAGCCCAAGCCCACCGCTAGCAAATCTTGTCCTCTTTGGGCTTTCCCTTTCGAGGTTTTAAAACTCGTCTACTAGGGCGAGGTTTCCACACCCTTATAAGGAATGTTTCGTTCCTGTGAGATCCCACATCGGTTGGAGAGGAGTACGAAGCATTCCTTATAAGAGTGTGAAAACCTCTCCATAATAAACACGTTTTAAAATCGTGAGGCTGACGGTGAAACGTAACAGGCCAAAGCAGACAATATCAGCTAACGGTGGGTTTGGACTGTTACAATTCCCCACTCCAACCGATGTGGGATCTCACATCATACCACAAAATAAAAAAATAAAAATTTAACCGTAGGAAGAAAATCAGTATGTTAAAGAAAGTCAATAACTTCTTACAAGCTTTGCAGGTTGCTCAACTTCCCAAGCTGTGATGGAATTGCACCAGTAAATTGGTTTGCTTCAAGGTGCCTGATTTTAGCATACATATAAATGAGACATGGGCACGTACCTTCATACTATTCATAACCAAAGCACACACCCTGAGAATAAAATAAATAAACTATGTCATAACTTACAGTTCTGTTAGAGTAGTAATATTCCCCAATTCTGCTGGTATTTCCCCTGATAACCGGTTGACAAGAAGAGAGCTGCAAGATATTCACTAAATAGTTTATTAGAGGAATAAATAAGGACATCAACAACAAAAATGACAAGATCTTACATTGACGTCAACCGCGTTGAAGCCCACTCCCGAGGTATATTACCATGAAGGTAGTTGTAAGCTAAATCACTACATCAGGTCAAAAAAATGCTTAAGTTCTTCCTAAGGAAAAATGTGCACATAGAACTTAAAGATACAACACAACGGCACTTACACTTCTTTCAGGAAAGGAAGTTTGACTATTTCACGTGGGAGAACACCTGGCAGATTGTGTTGTTTGAATTCTCTGATATGAAAAAAAAAAAAAAAAAAAAAAAAAAAAAAAAAAAACAATTTNAACAAGACAAGTGTTGGTAGGAAAAGAATTTGACGAACAATATAATGCTAGCCAGCATTAATGTGAGACCCGAATGGGGAGGGGAATGAAACATTCTTTATAAGGGTGTGAAAACCTCTCCCTAGCAGACGCGTTTTAAAAACCTTGAGGGGAAGCTCGAAAGGGAAAACCCAAAGAGGACAATATCTACTAGCGGTGAGCTTAGGCCGTTACACTTCATGAGCAAGTCACAATTTCTTTCAAAGATAATAATAATAATGTTTAGGGTGTTTCATTCACGAAATGTGCAAAAGAAGTGAACCTAAGTACAAATGTAACTGGTGTCCCCTTTCACGGTGAACTATCGTCCTTCCGGTATAGATTCACTCGTCTAGACCCTTGTCTTCATGATTAAAATCTCAATGATAAACTTCAATTATGTTGCAATTTATTTCAATGAGATATAAATAAGTATAAGAAACTCCATTTTGGATATGCAGAGCTATCATATTGTCATTGATTCTAGAAGTTTAAGTGGGACAAAGCAGCATATCAAGCCAGCAATCATTATCAAGAAATAAGATAAGAGGATTATACATCCTTACGACATGACAAATTGTGCTGTTCTCGACGTTGCAATCACAACCAATTTTACCCTCAGATCCCCTGGGAGGCTTCTCTGTAATCCCGAACATTTCAACGGCACAGGAATCACTATTGAATTTCCAATAAACTGCACCTAGCGTTCTCGTAATTTGCTGTAGTGCATCAACTATACAAAATCAAAAGCCATAAGGTTAGAGATTAGCCATAAACAATCTATCAGGCAACATTCAGAACATATAATGGTTTGGTCGCACTTCATCCAAATAAGGAAAAAAAATTGTGGTAACTTCAGTTTAATGTAAATAACCATGGGCATCTCACCTAGAATGGTCAACAACCATATTTGAATCTAATAGTGCCAATAATTATTGTGGAAATTTTTGGAGTAATTTATTAGTGAATTATGAACTGTGAGTATTACTGACTGTGAACAGTGAAGTCTATGGTACAATATTATTTCAGGCAAATTGGTGCTTGCTTTACCAATGATGATGGTGAGGGTGGCTAGGCATAAACTACAGCTGCTATTTTCTTGCCCTGCAGATACATTGATGACCAATGGACAATCCCCTCGCGAAAGCAAGGAAATGTCCTTCTTCGAATAACATTGGTTTCGTTGTAGTACCCTATACCTATATTTAGGTTATATATACTTCTATCAACAACCCCACTTGGTCCAATCCTTTAATCTCCCTTCTTGCCTTCAAACTAGAAATTTTGATCCTCGAAAAGCATGGAAGCATTCTTCTTCAAACAACAGCAAGCCTCTTAGAGCAGTGAGCACGCCTCTTAGAGCAGTGAGCACTGAACATTGAACAATATGCTTTGTTTGTACTTCTTCAAACAACACAAAAAATGCATCCCCATCAGAATCCTTCAGTATCATCACTATGTGTTTCTAAAATAAAATAATAAATTATCTGACCTTTTCATGCATATACTACCTATAGGATATACCACCGCTAGTAGCTATTGTCCTCTTTGGGTTTTTCCTTTCGGGCTTCTCCTCAAGGTTTTTAAAACACGTTTGCTAGGGAAAGGTTTCCACATCCTTATAAAGAATACTTCATTCTCCTCCCCAACCGATGTGGGATCTCACAATCCACCCCCCCCTCGGGGCCCAGTGTCCTCGCTGGCACTCATTCCCTTCTCCAATCCGAGCGTCCTTACTGACACACCGCCCGGTGTCTAACTCTGATATCATTTATAACCGTCCAAGTCCACTGCTAACAGATATTGTGCTCTTTGGACTTTCCCTTTCAGGCTTCCCCTCAAAGTTTTTAACATGTGTCTACTAGAGAGAGGTTTCCACACCCTTATAAAGAATGTTTCATTTTTCTCCCTAACCGATGCAGGATCTCACATATAAGGATCTCAGAAATGGCACCCCTATGCTCGTCCTTCACTTATTAAGAAACCAGCCAAGCCTCTGAACTCTTCAATTCAGAATTTGCAGCAATGGCTAATACTTCCAACTGAACAATTCTTAGGAGCTAACATCAACCCAAAAGAGGTGAAAATGCTCCGGGAAATAAAAAACCAAAATCTAAACTACTGGCATACAAACATTTTTCCTCAATGCTCATACGCATTATCATTATTGCATAGCCTCAAACTACCATTCCCTCAAGTAAAACCTCCTGGCAGCCCAATTGTAAGAAATACTTGTGGTGGTTGAATAATGCATCAAACAAAAGAAAAAATAAAATCATGGGAATCTCTCTTTTCCTCTAAAGAAATATTGTGGCAATCTAATTCTTCAGAGGTTGCCTTCTACTAGAAAGACGAATCTAATTACTTAAATTTTAGTTTTATGCAGTCTAAACTGTTCAGACAACAAAAGATTACACAGATAATGCAATCTTTCATACTGTTGAGCTGCAAAAATTTTATACTCAAGAAAGTCGTGTAGCAAATCTTCAAACAATCCATGGATTAAATATAATAAGAAGTAGAAAAATGAAATCAAATAGATTCTCACACAGCAGATGCTTAAGCCATTTAGCGAAAGGGGGAAAAAGAAAAGACATACCCTCTTCTTGTGGGAGCTTGGAATCTGCAAATCTGAAGAAAATGAAGCAATCCACCACAAGAACAATGAAAACGAAGAAGCTTTTGGGCACCATCATCAACGAACTGTTCCCCCACCCAAGAGATTAAGCTAAAACCATCATGAACTGATAGCTCAAAGTAAACACAGCCCCAACACCAGACCCCATATGAAGAAAAGTAAGGAGTGATTTAATTAGAATATTGGAGGCAAGCCAATCCAACTAAGAAACCTCAAAACCCCTCGTTTTAAGTTGATTTAATATTCCTTAAAGATGGGCTTTTTGCTATCTACAAGACCAACCTTCTTTAAAAGTTTATGGTGGCCGTATAAACTATATGCATTATTATTACCTTATTGTCTTTCTCGGCACTGCCCGAGTCTTGCCTCTATATTTTATAAAGAACCAATTTTTTCATTTTTTAACACATGTAAAATGTTTTTATTTGGACATTTCAATTCGAATTCGATGTTTTTGCTTTTCACCGCCAGCTGTATTCATTTAAATCGATTAAAAAGTAAATTTTATTTTTTTTTGATATTTTATAAAATTTATCATGTTTAAAAATAATACATAAGTCACTGGTTTCTATTTATCTATGTAAATAAAAAAAAGACAATTAAATATTTATATTTTAAATGTTTAGGTAGAAGCGAAATACTTCTCAATATATATTGATAAGGAAAATGATATTTATCCAATTCAATAATTTTATCCCATTCATTTATTAATTTATGTAAATTTATATTAAATAAATTATTAATATTATAATTGTTAATTGGAGCATAGATTTGAATTATCAAAACACGACTGTCGTACGCCCAACATCATAAATGCTTATCTAATTTTTAAATTATTGAAATTTAAGAATGGGCCCACACTCTCTAAAGTCGCCCTTTCTTTGTTGACTATTGCCCAATGTTTTTTTTTTAATTTTTTTTATTTTTTATTTTCTGGTTGAAGAAAAAAAATCTAAATATAGTCGGTAGATAATATATAAAAATATAGAATAACGTAAGTCAATTTTGTCATAAATTTTAAAATAGATTAACGCTTTTAACATATAAATAAAAGAGATGTTGACATGACTGTTATAACTTAGCATTTTTTATAATAAAAAGAACTAATGTGCTTGTATTTTTTTTTTTTTTTTAAATATTCTATTTTTTCCTCTTTCAACAATTTTAATATCTCTTTTTATATATCATTATCGTCAGAAGCATTGTGTAGATAAGACGTATGTTATCATCACAAAAGTCAATCGGTCAATTCTACATCTTGAAATGAAATAATATAATAGTTTCAACATTTTTTTTATTTATTGAAATCTTTAGTTGAAACATATTTTAATAGTAAAATCTAACTTTTTTTTTTTCCTATTTTCATATAATATTTAATGTTTACTTATTGAGAATTTTTAAATTTGTATTAAAAGTCATAAATTATAAAAATATATATATATATATATATATTGATAAGTCTCCTAACTTTCTAGCTGGTATCTAATAAGTTATTTGTCTATTTATTTAAAAAAAAATAAAATTACAAATTTGTTCAATAAAAAAAATGGAATGTACAACCTTCAATTATATAAATAATACATTCGTTAATTTTAAAAGGCTAACCATGAAATAGGTCGATTAAATATAAATATAAATAATAAATCCGTTAATTTTAAAAGGTTAACCGTGACATAGGTCGATTAAATATAAATATAAATAATAAATTCGTTAATTTTAAAAGGCTAACCATGACATAGGTCGATTAAATATAAATGTGAGAGTTTAGAGATTTATTAAAAATAAAAATGAAATTTAATAGATCCAAATTGAATTTAACTTAATTGGGTTATGAGAAAAAACCAACCTAATACCTAATACATGGCCAATAAAATTTGTATTCCCTAAATGGAGCTATTTGTACCTGAATTAAGTACAATTTGGGGCTATACAACAAATTGTATAAAGATATTTTTTTAGGAAAAAAAAAAAAAAAAAAAAAAAAAAAAAA
>NW_019272037.1:1432634-1465107 GCF_002738345.1 Cucurbita maxima
AAAAAAAAAAAAAAAAAACAAATACAAACTCAAGGGTAAAAATTGACTTAAGAATTTTTTTTTTTTTTTTCTTTTAAGTCCTAACATTTTTTTTTTTTTTTTGTTTTGAAAAAAGTAATTAAAATAATGACGAAATTGGCAGATGAAGAAAAAATGTGCACATTTTAATCAAATACTTGTACAAATCAGTCAACCGACAGTTTTTTAACTTTTATAATTATTTTGAAAGTAAGATAAAGTTGTAAACCTGTGGTTGAGGTATTTTTTATTTTTAAAAAATTCAATCCAATTGAAATTGAGAGAAATTCGAGTTGGATGGTCTGGTTGATCCCGGGTCATATGAATACCCTTAACTCACACCCACAATGCTTTCTCCTCAACTTTAATATATATATATATATATATATATATAGAAAATATTATTTGCAGGTGCACTTGAAAGTACAAAAAAAATTATACGCAAATACATGTTTGAGTTTTTTTTAGGTGTTCTGACTTTTAGAGATAAATATTTGACTTTTTTGGATTTGAACCAATAATCTATTCTCATTCTGTTGCCAGCCCGTGGAAATTTGACACCACCCGGTCTTGAACATGCAACGTCTCAATATTTATTTATTTTTGAAAGTCATATCTCCCTATTTATTTCTAAATCTTAAATATATAATTAATAAATCTTAAATATATAATTCTCAAACCATGATGTGTCTATATTAATTAATAGTCAATGGTTTTTATATATACTAAGATTTGTATCATACACAATTGGTTGTGTAATAAAAAAAATGGAGAATCCTATAGTCAATCCTGTAGTTATCTTTAGAGACAAGAGATCAAACTATTGATCTTTGAGATTGAAACAGGAGACGAGACAACCCCATAGATATCTCTAGAAATGAGAGATCAAACTATAGATCATTGAGATTGACGGGACAACCTCATAGACATCTCTAGATCAAACTATTGATCTTTGAGATAGTATTAAAAGGAAAAACACCTTTGCCTCTGAAAGATTAGCACATCTTAGATTGTTTTAGCTCATGGTTTAGGCCTTAATAAAATAAGTTTACAAATTCAACCTAAACTTAGTTACTTATTCAGAACTTAAAATTAATGAGCTTTGCTATATCTCAATATGTCAAATACCAGAAATGAGCGCAATTCAACTGACTAAAAGTATATAAATTTGATAAAAATGTATCAAAATAGTGAAAGAAACGAACTACAATTCTTTGGTTGACAATTCCACGTATCACAACAAGTCAAAGTTGTATTAATTATAAGGCAATGGAAGTCAAGAACCTGGGTCAAAAGAACATAGGGTTTTTAAAAATTAAAAAAAAAATGGTAGCTTTGAGCTTGGTGGCTATGCTTTAAATGGAGTGAGTTAAGGCTTTCTAGAGGATTATAAACCTGATGTTCTTTCCATCAATTGCTATGTTTTTCTTTTAGCCTGAATTATTGGCCCATTACTTGTCCCTGAATCCCAGACTATTTTGACCTCGGCTAAGTCCAGAAAGGCGATTATTTCGATGTCTCCAAGCATGTTCATCTACAAGAATCTAATTCGAAGGCAATAAAGCAGTAGATCCTGAAATATTGGCATGGGATTTCAGCAATTTCAATTCCATTTTTGGGTCTTTTTCAAATGAAATTGACCATGCATACACAAGTTGAAGTAAACATTAGTGCAGGCCTATCAGAAGATAGCCTCAACTTAACTTTCATAATGTTCACTTCAGAAGCATAAAACAGCAATTGCAAGACTAACTTTCCCTTGACCTGTGAGAGAGAAAGTTATCGACCTTCTCCCGCTCTAACTTTCCCTCGACCCGTGAGAGAGAAATTTGACAACCTTCTACCGGTCTCACGCAAGTGCTGTATAAAGAATTATTTCTTTGTCTTCTATTTCAAAAAACAGAAAATGTAGAACAAATTAACTATAACAGCCCAAGTCCACCGCTCACATATTGTTCTCTTTGTACTTTCCTTTTCGGACTTTCTCTCAAGGTTTTTAAAACGCATATGGTAGAGAGAGGTTTCTACATCCTTATAAAGAATGTTTCGTTCCCCTCTCCAACTATCCAACTAATGTGGGATCTCACAATCCACCCACTTCGAGACCCAACGTCCTCGCTGGCACTCGTTCCCCTCTCCAATCTCTCCAATCGACGTGGGATTTCACATTAACCTTCTCCAAACTCACCTCTAGATTTTAGGAGCAACCAGCAATGTTTTTAAGTTATATGCTGTATTTTGAGATCTATTACCTTTTTGCTTTCCAGAGAAGCTTTCAAACTTGTTAATCGAAAACAAAACCAAACAAACGTTGGAATCACTGATATAAAGATTTTAGACTGAAAGTCTAAAAATCCTTCAGTTAGTATAAGAATTTCATAGAATTCAAAACTTTCAGCTCCACTACATACTTGGAGATAATCCAATGAAAATTAGCTATATAGTTGGCTACAGAAACAATTTTCCCACCCATGTCTACAACGGGGTGCCTCAATTCCTTGAGACAAGATTAGCAAGCAATGTAGGTTTAGTTGCAGGGCTCATTGCTAGCACCACAGGGACTTTCCAAGTGACACTACAAGTTTTAATGGAAAAAATTTAGGCATAGATCAGATGTCAATCTTTGATAGAATTCTTAGGGCTTCTATATAGCTCCTTGATTGTAAGGACTCAAAGTCAATATTGTCCTTTTCCCCCTAGGCTACTCCTCGAGGTTTTAAAACACATCCAATAGGGAGAGGTTTACCCTTTTTATTCCCCTCTCCAACCAACTTGGAATCTCACAATCCACCCTCTTGGAGGCCCAACATCCTCGCTAGCACGCCGTCTGATGTCTGGCTCTGATACCATTTGTAAAACCTCAAGTCTACCGCTAGCAGATATTGTTCTCTTTTAACTTTTCCTTTTGGGCTTTTCCTCAAGGTTTTAAAACGCGTCTTGTATAGAGAGGTTTCCACCCCTTATAAGGAATAATTTGTTCCCCCTCTTCAACCGACTTGATATCATAGTCCTAAGATATATATTTTTTTCTCTCAAGAACAGAAAAGTGACTTCAGAGGTCTTCACTCTGTAATATCCCATGATCTCTCTTACGTGCAAGAATCTGAAATACAGTTTCTTCCCAATCTCCACGACTTTCTCGAGTACATAACTATGCAATCTCATTATCAATCCCCTTCTTTTGTACTTTTTATCACTGCTTGCTTTCTTTCCCTACAAGCTACCATATAGCATTCTCAGTTTTTGACACTTCTACAGATCAGTAGGAAACAAAACTTCGTCCCAAAGAACCATCCAAAAGCAAATACTTGCCCTCTTCACACTAGAGACTGTTTTCAAAGGTGTATTGAGGATTGTTAAGAGAGAATCCCGTTAGCTAATTAAGGAAATGATCATGGGTTTATAAGTAAGGAATACATTTCCATTGGTATAAGGTCTATTGGGAAACCAAAAGCAAAACCATGAGAACTTATACTCAAAGTGGACAATATCATACAATTATGGAGTCATAGTTCCTAACATGGTATCAAAGTCATGCCTTTAATTTAGTCATGTTAATCGAATCCTCAAGTGTCGAACAAAGAAGCTGCTAGCCTCAAAAGTATAGTCAAAGGTGACTCAAGTGTCAGAAAGGGTGTACTTTGTTCGAGGAGAGGATGATTGAGGATTGTTGGGAGGGAGTCCCACATTAGCTAATTAACGGGATGATCATGGATTCATAAGTAAGGAATACATCTCCATTGCTATGAGTTCTTTTGGGAAAACCAAAAGCAAAGTTATGAGAGCTTACGATCAAAGTGGACGATATCATACTACTACGTAGGTTCGTGATTCCTAAAATTATTTTTACTTCTACAGTAAATGAGAGAAGTATTGTTTCCGTTGGCAGGATTTAGTTATTTGTTGAAATTCAGTAACTAAGGCATCTTTAGAAGTGAGACTTGATAACCACAAATAAGAAAAAAGAGAAAAGAGTATGAAGAAAACTCGATTGAAGACTAACATGAACACATGAACAAAGATTCATAGCATTTTAAGCAATCGCTGTACATACAACACATTACAAACCCAACCAATCCGCAAGTTCGATTAAAATACACTCATAAGTTTAAAGACAATCTGCACTATATTGATCTTTCAAAATTGGAGAGTCCCAAGGTTTGAAGAAAAGAGCTAACCCTAGCAGCCATGAAGATCAAAAGATATGAAGTAAACTCATGACCCACAGCCGGAAAGCAACAGAACACAATAAAAATTAGAGACGGAGAGGAATTTCAATCACAGGAAAAAACCTGTTGGGGCAATCTCAAAGCCTCAGTTCTGGTGAAGCAGGTATCGTCAATAACCTCGCTCCGGCACCACCGGCAGTTGGGGCTCTGGGAACACTGTAACGCCGAAACCTTCTCGCCGCAATTAAAGATCCGTTGGTCTCTCCTTCTCTGAAAGCTCAATAAACTGCGATTCGAACTGGCCGAGTTCGATTTCCGATCTCCGGATAAACCATAACATGAAACGCAGAAGAAGAAGAAGAAGAAGAAGAAGAGGAAGGAGACTAGAACAATGGAGAGCTGCTTTGGAAGATCGGAGCTCCTTCCCATGGAAACGGACGAAGAGCTAGAATCCCACAGCTAGTCAGCTACAATAAACTTTCAGTTTTTAGTTTAGCTATTTAATTTTGTTGGTCTCATTATAAATAAATAAAAATAAAAATTTTATTTTTTATAGAACTAATTAAATAACACTATAATTTTTTAATTTTATATTTCTTTTGAAATATAATCCAAAGGCTGAAATTTTCAAATAAGAGTAAATTAGGGATTTATGTAGAGAGCATAGAAACGTAAGCGTGAGGGAGACGTAAAACAAACAACGGAGACCCATCCGTGTGTCTCTTCCACAAATTTCTTCAATTTCAGAATTTCATTGTGCTTTCGAATTCTTCAGGGGTTTTATTCATCTGGGTGTGATCGATCGTTCTTGGCCATCGGATCTAGGTGCATAATTTTCTTCGATGGAGGAGAATCATCCGTGTTCTCCGACCGATTCCCAAGCCTTTGAAACTTTGGCTTCAAGAGCTTCCGATCATCCCAATTCCTTTCCGGGTTCTCCTCTGGTAAGTCTATGCATATCTTTCGGTTCAATTACGTCGTAGTTCTGTTTTTCTTCAAATATTTTTGTTCTGGTTTTGTTCCTGGTCGATTATCTGATATTAAAGTTCGTTTTCTGGCCAATCATATGATTATAATATCGTGTAGGGCTATTCAAAACTTGATTCATTTCGAGAGCTTAACATTTCATTGGGCCCCCAGTTTTCTCCAGGTGAAAAAGCTCTTGAATTTAGGGAAACTGATTCTGAGTCACTCCATAGCACTGGGGAAATGCAAAACTGTTTTAAAAAGAATAGGGGAAATTATTTCTATTATGATTCGCCTATGTTGGAAGATACTGGAGTCTGGATACCAATTTCTGTTCCACCCATGTCTGAAACTGATCATGAAGAGTGGGCTAAAGGTTTTCACTTGAATGGAGGTTGCTTTCCTGAAGGTGAATCAGGGTGGAGCCAGTGCTTTGAGGTAGAAAAAGAGTTAACAATGTGGGATGTGATAGTAGAAATGTTGCTTGCAGCACGAGGAAAGGTCAGTTCGATGACTTCCATGAGTAACAGTGGGTATAGGTTGTCATGGATATCTAGCCATATGGTGGAGCAGGCTTTGAATGAACTGGCTCATTCGCTCACTGAAGCAAATTTTGGAAATGTAAGAGAAATTCTTGAATCTGAGCCACCCAGATGGTTGTCTGATAGCGCTGCTTCTTCTTGTATGTTATGTGGTGTGAAGTTTCATCCAATCATGTGCTCCAGGCATCACTGCCGCTTTTGTGGTGGAATCTTTTGTGGGGATTGCTCTAAGGGGAGGAGCTTGCTGCCTGTAAAATTTCGTGTTGCGGATCCACAGCGAGTATGCGATGTATGTAACGTTCGGCTTGAATCTGTGCAGCCATATTTAATGGATAAAGTGAGTAATGCTGCGCAGTTACCGACCCGTGACCTTACGGACCTCAGTACAATGAGGTCATGGGTAAACTTCCCTTGGGGACAGTCGATGGAACATGAGATCTATAAAGCTACAAACACCATTCGGGCTTATAATAAGGTAAGTATTGAAGTCTCGGGTGTTGGTTCAATTGGTCGTTGATGCATATGGTTTGAAATGACTCTTCCTCAGAAGTATGATTATCTCATTTTTGTAATTCAAAACTATCCAGAATATTAGGTTTGATAGTCAAAAATGGATTTTTATTATTTGTTAATGAACGAAATACTTTTTCTGTGATAGCACAAGGCCACTGATAGCACAATCCCACCGCTAGCAAGGTTTAAAAAATGCGTCTGTTAGGGAGAGGTTTCCACCCCTTATAAAGAGTGTTCCATTCTCCTCCCCAACTGGTGGGATCTCACAATCCACCCCCTTCGGGGTTTAGCGCCCTTGCTGGCATTAATTCCCTTCTCCAATCGACGTGGGACCTCCCAATCCAGTCCCTTCGGGGCCAGCATTCTTGCTAGCACATCGCCTCGTAGTGTCTTTGCTGACACATCGTCTTGTGTCCATCCCCTTTGGGGGCTTAGCCTCCTCACTGGCACATCGCCTAGTGTCCAGCTCTGGTACCATTTGTAACAGTTCAAGCCCTCCGCTAGCAGATATTGTTCTCTTTGGTCTTTTCCCTTTCGGGCTTCTCCTCAAGGTTTTTAAACGCGTCGGTTAGGGATAAGTTTCCACACCTTTATAAAGAATGTTTCGTTCTCCCCCCAACTAATGTGGGATCTTTATTAAGAATGTTTCGTTCTCCCCCCAACCGATGTTGGATCTTTATAAAGAATGTTTCGTTCTCCCCCCAACCAATGTGGGATCTTTATAAAGAATGTTTCGTTCTCCTCCCAACCGATGTGGGATCTTTATAAAAAATGTTTCGTTCTCCCCCCAACCGATGTGGGATCTTACATACTCTCTCCGTCCATTTCTCTGACAATTTTACAGGAAGTTTGTTGAATAAAGATTCTATATTTTTTCAAGTTTTCCTTAACGTTCGTTATGTTATCTTGCTGTTGCTCAGGTGGGTTGTTTAAAGCCTGAGAAGCTAATTCCAGATGCCATTCTAGGACGAGCAAAAGGTCTAGCAATTATTACCGCTGTCAAAATGGGAGCAGTGGTTACTTACAATGTAGGAACTGGTCTCGTCGTTGCACGCAGAGAAGATGGCTCGTGGTCTCCTCCATCTGCAATTTCATCAATTGGTATGGGGTGGGGAGCTCAGGTCTGTGTTTCTACTCTAACAACTCACGAGTAGTTTCAAGTCTTTCTCAGTTTGTGATATCCTGGTCTCTTCTCCAGTGAACATCTAAACTATAATTTGGCCATTGCCTCTCTTTACACAGATTGGAGGAGAACTGACCGACTTTATCATCGTCTTGAGGACAAGTGAGGCTGTTAATGCATTCAGCGGAAATATGCACCTAGCCATTGGGGCTGGCGTGAGCGCTGCAGTTGGAGTAATTGGGAGGACGGCCGAAGCCGATATACGAGCTGGTGATGGTGGTTTTGGCTCCTGTTATACATATAGTTCTAGTAAAGGTCGGCTGTTTCAACTTACACATGTTTTTTAAGCCATTTTTCTGGTATTATATGATTGGAAAGCAATATTTTGGTTTGCATATTGCTGTAATTTATAAGATCTCATTTTTACTTCTGGTTTTGTGTTTGAATAACATTTATGTATCCCTTTCCAGGTGCATTTGTTGGATGTTCACTTAAAGGAAGTATTGTTACCACTCGGACACAGGAAAATGCTCGATTCTATGGTAATCAGTCGATAAGTGCCACCGACATTCTCCTTGGTTCACTCCCAAGACCACCTGCCGCTGCTACTCTATATCGTGCTCTCAGTGATCTTTACCAGAAGATCGAGAATTGATCGAGCTCAGTGTAAATTAATCATCCATCTCAATTCACCTGATGAGAAAAATTCTATAGTTTCATTCAGGTGAGGCATTTGCCTTGTTTGGTACCCGAATTGTATAGCTCCTTCCCCATCATTCTTTGTTTCTGTCAATAAGCTGTTACCTATAGTCTCTTATGCACAGTATGTACAGAAAAAGGGGCAAGGTAAAACAAAATTGAAATGTGATCCGATTCTTGGAAGTATTGTATATACAATGATGTTATGGAGCGATTGCCACCAATATTTTCATTAGTTTCTCCGAAGTATTTCAGTAATGTTATGAAATGTTTAACTGCATTGTAATTGGAGGGGAAGGAATGGAGCAGTAGGTGAGAGCTTTGACATCCAATTGAATTGAATATTATATGGCAATGAAATATCCCTTTCAACAACGAAGGCAGGGAATCCATTGGTGGAATATAATTTTCTTTCTGGAAGGAACGAAAACAACAAATTATCAAGGAAAGAATTAACCGTCAACCGAGGGGCAAATCTTTGCCAACCAATACACACGGACATCAGTTGAATTTTTCCCTTTGAAGAAAGAACCAAATTTAAGAACTCCTGACTTTCTTTCACCTGCGTTTGGACAACATATAATCACTTAGCAAGTCGCCAAAATTGCATTAAGAGGAGATAAAGTGAGTTTACCGCGTCCTTGAATTCCCAAGTGTAAGTTCGAGATCATCAGAGATGCATTCCTCATGAATTCTCTCTCCTTCCCAAGGCTTCACCAACCCAATCGAACAACTTTCGAAGGCAAACTCCGCTGCAGTCCCATCCGTCATAGGAACATCTGAAGTATGATCGGTGCCCGCAGCAACCGTGGGCGAGCACGTCCCGCTCTGTGTAGGAGTCCAATTACGAGACCCTCCAGCAGACATTGGATTTGACATTGCCTCCTTAAATCCGAATGAAGGACCTCCAGCAGACATTGCCTCCTTAAATCCAAAAGGATTCCTAGCCACAAGGCTGAAGGTTGGTGACGATGGTCCACTTTGAGGAATCCGCATACTATCAAGCCATGCTGAATCAGCCAACACCTGACGCCCAGGGCTCGGAGGGGTAGATGCAGGCAAACATGAGAAACGCTGTGCAGCCCAAGCAGGAGCAACTGCTGGATGATTGTCCCAATCATTTGGTTTTCTGGGTGTTCGAGCAGTTGGGGAGCTCGACGGAGGGGTAACAGGTGCACTTATGGAGCCACCAGTAATATAAAGATGGTGAGGCAGCCTGGAGGAGGCTGGTGATGAAGCTGAGGAGAGGTTCTTCAGCCATGGGATGAGGGAATTGGGATCAGCAGCATTGTCATTGCCTTTAATGGCGTAACGGGAAGGGCTTGGGAAGGAAGAAGACGCAGGACTAGGGTTATAAGATGCACATGGGCTCGGCTGGTAAGATGAACATGGACTTGCAGAAGCTGATCCGCCCATGATATCGCGTTCCACAGGCTTGCATCCCTGCGAAGTGTCAATTAATCATCAGTGAAAGAAAGACAATCCACAACAATTGCAGAAAAAGAAGCCATCCTAAGTTTGAGTACAACGGTAGAAGGAAGAATTGGTAATATACTCCGGGCAAAACAATTTCAACGATTAGAAGATTGATCAATGACTGAGAAAGTTGATTCAAATCATACAAGATCGACCTATGCTGGAGAAGTATCATTGACGAATATGATGATGACCGAATACAAGTGACGCCAAAAGAAAACAAAATACCCCACTACAAGTTGTCCCCCAGCGTGTTCCTGTATCCTCGTGTTATAATGCTAAAAAGGAAACGTTGTTTGCCGAAAAGGACCAAAAAGATCTGATTTTTTTAATTAAAAAACGCATGTAGTCAAGGAAGAATCGTGAATGCTTGGTCTGAAATTATTCATTGAGCTGACTGGGATGTAGATTTTCACACAGCTTGCTGGCCCAGCTCCATTATCAAGCTGTGCTCTCAATTAACTGGAAAAAAAAAAAAAGTATAGCAATAAAACCCGGGAATCTCGGTAAGAGTGGCCATTAGTTGATTTTGTAAAAGACGAAAGCAAGCAAGCCAAAAGGAAAAGGGACCGTCATTGCTCTATGATACTGCTAAGAAATTGCAGACACTGAAATCCATCCACTGTACACCAGCATGCTGAACTAAAGGAGATAAAAAGATTAGTGGGTGAGTTGGTGGGTGCAGAGGAAAACTGGACACTGAAGCTTTTCTTGCTCCTTTTGACATCATTTGCTGAGGGGAGAAATCCAGGGCAATCATTTGGTGCAATTTAACATAGTTGGGCAAAACCCAGCGCCTAAAATGTGTGTTTCTGCAGAAGCTTGGCAATGGGTTTGGATAATTAACGAAACCAACGGAAGTATAAGCTCGAATCAAGGAGATAAAATTGGCTTCAAAAAGAACAAATTCATCCCTAAAAAGTAGCTAAACTTTCGGAGACAAGTGGAGGTTAATTTTGATGGTTTCGTAGAAGCAGTTCCTTGTGTTGGAAACATCTCGGTGTTGGCGTCTGAAAAGCTCAGAGAAATCTTCGTCGCCTTCCACCAAGGACTGAACCCGAACGAATCTTATAGTGGGCTCCAATAAAAAAGTAAAGCAGTCAACAGAGTTAAGGTTGAGAGCTGACCGTCGGACTCTCTTAACAGGTCCGTGATTCTAAAATTCCCCAAATCGAAACAACTTACTATGCCCAACCCCACTTCCATAATGAAGACAACATTTCTATTGTTACCAAATTTGTCTGTACAAAATTATGCGTGCTTAGGTCTAAAACAGACAATGTCATAAAATTACAGAGAGAGGTACAACGTTCCAGCAACGGCAGATCATATTAGCATCATTTTCGCAAATTCCGATCCATACTCGAAGCAATTACAGAAACAAGAACCTAACATCAATCAATCAATCCAACCAACCTAATTTCAACTAGCAATTGAAAAGAGGAGAGAAACAGTGCAACAAACATAGCCACATTCGGAATAAAAGAGAGCGATCGCGAGAAAGTGGGGAGAGTGAGTAAGATACCTTCCGATAGGTAGTGCCGTCTTCCTCTACAGTCCACCCAGCTTCAACGCAGAGAGCTTTGAGGACCTCATTATTATCGCAGTGCTTGGGAAGCTTATAGTTTCCGTACATTCGCAGGCCGAGAAAGATCTTCGCGGCGATGGCACGTCGGCGCCTCTCACGGCGCTTGTTGTTCTCCCTCTCCTTCCAAGTGGGCATTCTCGTCCCCGATGTCATACAAAACAAGCTCTGAATCGGAGATTTCGTATTCAGAGCGGAAATTGTGAAGATCGGTGGCCGGAGAAGAACAACAACAAAATCACTGTAAAACGGTGCGAAATGGATGAAAGTTTCTCTCTCGAGAAAATTTGTGAGAAAATGTGTTGTTATTATAAGAGCCAGTCAGCCGGTGATTTGGGGGATTTTTCTTTTGCTTTTTCTTTTTTTTTTTTTAATATATAATTATGAATAAAACAAATAAATAAAAATAGAGAGAGACGTTGGGTGTATGCGTATTTTAGTACTGCGAAATTACGAATGTGTCCTTTTGTTCTTTTGTTTCCTCCCATCCCATAATCACGGAGTAGACACGTGTTTACGATTTTTTATTTATTTATGGAATTAGTCTCATGCCTTCCAGGCAAGCCACTCCACGTGAGAATCACGCCCTAACCAACGTCTTTTTCTCGACGAATCACAAATGAGCCTGAAGGATCACAGTCTAGCCACGTGTCCCGGTCTCCCAGAGCGTACTGTGGTCCCGGGTGTAGGCACCATTTCCTTGCTGGCTACACTCCTAATTGAAATTTGGCGTATTTAAGATTTTACCCTCAAGCCCACGTGGCATCCATCCAGTCATTGATGTCCTTTGGAAGAAATGATAATGACACCCTTGGTTTACATCACCGCCTAATAGAAATCCAGAGCGTGGGAGAGACCCCACATGGTGGAGCTCATTTTCCTCGATTTGGAAAGTCTTCGTGTCTTTTCATCCTCCTGGTTTTGTAGGGCAGACACTTCACCACTTTCTAATGTTTTGAATAGACGTTTTTTCGTGTAGATATTTTTGTTTTGATACATAAATGATGAGATCCATATGCTGTAAAGGTCGAGATAATGTAAACACTTCGATTCAAAATCCCGGTTTGATTCCCATTAGATATAATTTTACCTATGTAAAATTCAATTATACCTGAAGAATTGTATAAGTAATAAACAATCATGAATGACATGGGAATCGATCAAGTTTCAGATAAAAATGTTCAAAGGACGGGATGGGGAGGGCGTCTCCATCCTCGCCAACTATTTCATTTCACATCCCACGAAATTTTTCATTTTATTTTTGTGGAAAATGAGTTTCCCGCCGGTAATTTTTACCGGTTTATTATATTTTTAAAAAGATTTTCATTCTCCACAGTAATTTTTATTAACAAAATTATTTAATTTCTAAAAATTTAAATTCTAATATTAGACCTAGTCTTTAATTTAAATATTATAATTAGTTCATCAATAATTAATTTATTTTGTAATATATAAATATATATTTAATATGGGTTGAATAGAGATAAATATATATAAATATATATTTTTAGCTACAAAAATGCAATTTACCCACTATGAACACAAAAATGTAATTCACAAAATTAACGTCGTGAAAAAATAACCAAAAAACATTAACCGAGGCAAATTCTCACTCTCAAATATTGCTAAATGGTACATATAAATTTAATAATTCAATATATGGCCAAATACACTTTGAATCTATAGGATTGGGCTGAGGCCCATTTATGGGTCAGGTTTCAATTTGTAGCTCGAGTTTGAGGGTCTTTTGGTAATCTTATACCATAACTTATAGTTGATGCAGAACTTTTGGTGTCGTATTGTCTTTTATTTATTTATTTGTTTGTTTGTTTTTTAATAATTCTGTAGCTGCTAGCTTATTGACTCTAGATGGATATAGGAGTGAAATATTGTTTATTTTATTTTACATTTATTTATATTTTGTATTTTTTTTTTCTTTCTTTTTAGTGTACCTTTGTGATTAAGTTTAGACATTATTTTGATCGATTTTAAATGCTTTTTAAGTTGAATTTTATGTAATTTATTGAAGGGGAAGATATTAATTACAATAATTATTTAAATTTATAGTTTAAAAGCGATGGAATTGAAAGGGTAAGAGAATTGAATTTTTCCTTTAAAAAAATTGTTTCTTAAACATAACAAGAGAATGGTTTAATTTAATTCCGCAGTTAATGGTAGTGGGTGGTGAACAGCCCACACGTGCGCCGCGGACGTGTAGACGATATTAAATTATAATGAAAATTGAGGGATGGAGTCCGGCTGTTGATGAGACGGCGAGTGCGGGGGGACATTTTTAGTTGTCATGCGCTTTATTTCTTCTATTTCTCTCTCTCTCTTTGTTTTTATTTTTTTGTTTTCTTTTTTTATAAAAAAAAAAAAACAATTATAAATTTTCAGGTTGGATTTAAGTTTTAGTAAAGTGGGATCCACGGCTGAATTATAAAAAATAATCATATAAGTTTTTACTCTTATTAATTAGTTAGATAAAATTGGTTAAAATTTTGTATATAAAATATTTTTAACCTTTCACAAATATCATTAATACTATTTAATGTTTTAAAAGTTTTTTTGAGTAACCATTAATTACACATTAAAAATATATTTAAATTCCCTTAAATTTTTTTTAATATTTTTAAAATAAAAAGTTAAGGATATTAATATTATTTCGTAAAATGTATGAATATTTCGTTTAAAAGTAATAATAAAATTTTTAAATAAAATATGATTTTTATGCCATAATCCGTTTAAAATTCAAGATAATTCAACATGATTTTGTGGAATAATTAGAAAAAAGCATCTATTAATCCCAAAATGATTATAAATCTTAATAACAATATCTATGGCATAATTTGGAATTCAAAAATAAGAACCCATAAATAATTTAGTGAGCACATATGAAAATGAAGTGGTGTCGTTTTGGGTTAGTGGTTTGTCTTTTTCTTTTATGTTTTAAAAAAATCACCAACATAACTATATATTTAGCATTTTTTATATGCCTACACTTATATATCATAATGTGGCAACTAAAAATATATTCTCATCTATAATAGTCGTATTCATATATAAAATAACATTTTTTTTATATACAAAAGATGCCATTATTTGTCAAACTTATCTCAGCCTTCAAAATATATTATTTTGTTTTTTTTTTTAACTACTTCGACTTGAATAATTATAATGAGCTAAAATACGTGATTGTGTTCAAACATGTCTTTATGTTGGATCGTAATGTTTTATATTTATGGTCTAGATTACATCTATACACGAAATGATACACCACTTCAATTAAGTTGTTAAAGGAGAAATGATGGAACCTTTTAAATTATTTTTGTGAAAATTAAGACTTGAAATCATGTGAATAAGAATTGAAACCATTTAGTTCGAGTCTCAATTTTTTTGGTAGGTCGTTGTCACAACGTTTTGAGTTCAAATTTTCGTAAAAAAAATATAATGAAATTATTCTAATTCTTTTTTTTTTTAAATGTATATGATTTTTTTTTTCAAACTACAAGATATAAATTGATATATATTTGGTAAACTATTTGATGAATAAAAATTTGTAATATTAAATTTAACTCAATTGGGTAGAAGATTAAAAAAAAAACAATTTGAAATTTAACAAATAAACATTTACCATACAAGGATCGAATATATATTTTGCCCAAAATAAATTGACAGAGAATTATTTTTTTTTTCCAAAAAAGGAAAATAAGAGGGAGTAGTTCGTAATTTTGAGATATGGCGATTCATTATCTTCCACGTGCGCCTCCTTCAATTTGGGACATTTTAAGAATCGGATACTTAATAATGGTTGCCTTATCCTTCAAGTTCCAGCGCTTTATCTTTTTCCGCCATTTTAGTGACTGATAATTTTCTTCAAGCCCGTGTTAGGCAGTGCATCAATCAAAGATTTCTGAGTTTCCATGTACGTTTCTCCCAATCAAAGCGAAGGAAAGGAGGTACGGGTGTCCTCAGAGTTTGGATTATTAATCGTTCGTCTCTTTTCCCCCCTCCTCTTTTTGTTTGTTGAATCAAAGGGCATTTTTTAATCGTCTTTCGTTTCCACTTTTTTGTTATTTCAATTGAATTGATTGGATTTCATTAAGTATTTTATTACTTCAGTTCAAACCGTTAAACTCCGTTCCCCAACTCTCTGTTCTTTTGTCTTCTTTAGGCTATGTTGAGCAAGTTCTACTCGAGTTGACTGGAGGAGGGTCGATGCAAAATTCGTATTTTCTTTCAAAATCCCATATGGGAAATCGTTAATTCTGAGTTGGGTTTTCCTGGAAATCAAGCTTCGATGGAAACTTCTGGGATTCACCGGTGTTTTTGTGATTTAAATGAAGACCCAACTCGGGGTTTTTGCTTTTGAGGTTTGAAGTTCTTTGGTGGATTATCGTTGTTGTTCTTGAAGTTTGATGTGGTGAATCTGTTAAGAGTTGTATTGATATTTTTGTAAGGATTTTGATACGCGATCTTCAGTTTGCAATTTGGTGGATTGGGAGTTGTTAATGTACAGCTTTTGGTTTCTTAATTTGGGGGTTCTTATTTTGGGGACTGGAGAGGTTAGGATATAGAATGGATGAAGCTCAGGGAAGCGGCTTGACTTCGTTGCCTCCATTTTTAGTCAAAACATATGATATGGTCGATGATCCTTCAACCAATTCGATTGTTTCATGGAGTTCAAGTGATAAAAGCTTTGTTGTTTGGAAACCACTGGAGTTCTCATCAGTTTTGTTGCCTAAATTCTTTAAGCATAGCAACTTCTCGAGCTTCATCAGGCAGCTCAATACTTATGTAAGATGATGAGTTTTTCATTTACTTGCTTATTGTTGTGATTGTGTCCTTGTTTTTGTTTTCTGAACATTTTGTTCATTACTTTAGGGGTTCAAGAAGGTGCATCCTGAACAATGGGAATTTGCCAATGATGATTTTGTTAGAGGTAAGCAACACCTGATGAAGAACATTCACAGGAGAAAACCAGTTCATAGTCATTCTTTACAGAACCCCCATGGACAAGGAGTATCTCCCCCGCTAACTGAAGTCGAAAGAAAGAGTTTTGAGGATGACATCGAGACGCTGAAACGGGATAAAGAGCAGATTCTTCTCGAGTTGCGGAAACACGAACAAGAGTATCAAGGAGTTGTGTTGCAAATGCAGAATTTGAAAGATCGATTTCAATGTGTTCAACAAGGCATGCAATTATTTATCAGTCTGATAGCTCGTCTTTTGCATAAACCAGGACGTCGCTTGGATCTTCTGCCACAATTGGAAACTTCTGATAGAAAGAGGAGATTGCCTAGAGTTTCTTACAACAATAGTGAAGATAACATTGAGGATAATCAGATGGGGACAACTCAAACCATCAGTAGAGAAAATATGGATTGTAGTTTTGATCCAATTTTGAAAGAAGAACAGTTTGAACTTGTTGAGACATCCCTAACCTTTTGGGAAGGCATTGTCCATAGTTATGGTCAAACAATTAGTCCACTTGATTCCAGCTCAAACCTGGAGTTGGGTGGATCTGTAAGTCATGCCAGTAGCCCTGCTGTAACTTGCAGGCAAGTTAGTGAGGAGCTTCGGTGTAAATCACCAGGAATTGACATGAATTTGGAGCCCATGGCAACCGTTGCTCCTGAATCTATAGCCTCGAAAGATCAGGCAGCTGGAGTCAAAGCTCCAGTACCAACTGGTGTCAATGATGTTTTCTGGCAGCAATTCTTGACGGAGAATCCTGGTTCATCTGACCCACAAGAAGTTCAATCAGCCAGAAAAGATTCTGATGTCATAATCGAAGAAAACAGACGGAGCGATCAAGGAAATTTTTGGTGAAACATGAGGAGTGTAAATAATGTTGTAGAACAGTAGGGAACCTTGCTCCAGCAGAGAAATTTTCGTAGTAGGTTGATTGTTTTTCTGAACTACTGATTTTCCTTAGCTCACATGTAACATAAATTATTATAAAATGGAACATTTGGGCTCTCATCTATGTCTTTCTTCACATGTTTTCATTGGTTTTGATTCCCTCATAATGCTCGACCTGTTTAGAGAATTAGTGGCTGTACCTGTGAATGAATAATAATTTTGACTACTTTGGTTGTGTAATAGGGAATAGGCATTAGTGTTGGATCATTGTATAGTATGCAAGTGATTATTATTAGGAATTTGAATCCCGCGGAACTATATTCATATGTTAGTTTATTATTCCTTATTATAGTATTCTACATTGGATCATGGGTTTATAAGTGAGAAACATTAACTCCATTGATATGAGGCATTTTCAGGAAACCAAAAGCAATGGTAGATAGTCGAGGTTCCTAACATTGCATCAAATAGGAATCTTTACTTGGATCAGCATCTCCACCTAAGATTATATGTTCTGGTTCCTTCTCTCTGAGCAGGAAGTACTGTTGCATCCACGGATTAGTTTGTTTCAATCTTGTAAAATGTAAATAGAATCTGACTTTCATGCATTTGTTTTCTGTTTCCTATTGTCTTTGAATATTGATGGTTTATCTTTTGTTATGGAGATATCAGTGAAGTATCATGAAACCCTGTAACATGTGAAGAAAGAGTTTGTATTCTTGTTTAATATTTCATTAATTTAGTTTTGTTGTTATTAGTGTTTAGATTATAGTAGTATCTCCTTCCTTCTGAGTAGGGTTCATTTACGCGCACGCGTCCAACTTTAGAGAAGGTTCTATTTGTTCGAGGACTTTAATGATGATTTGTTGAGGACTTCCAACAGGCTGCCAAACGGGGGAAGGAGATTGCTTTGGCCCTTGAGGATTTACACAGGCTTTCGTGCTTGTTTGATGTTGTTAAAGATCACGTATTTGTTTAGATTTCTGTCGGGTAATATCTAATTAAATCTCTTTAGTAGTTAGATTTATTATTGATTTGATTAGATTTTGTTTTGATTTAATTTGTTTATTGGTTTGTTACCAAATTTTCTGATTTCTAGGTAGATTTTCTAGATATCTGTTTGTATTCTTTCTATATATATAGAGCATTCTTCAAAATTCATAAATCTTCTCATCAACCCTTCAATAAATCCCTCTTTCAGTATCCCTTATCTGAACATATCACATCCGAATAAAATGTATCCATTTTGCAACGTGAAGTGTTCAAGTATCTCATATCTGATGTTCATCTTGTATCATCTGGAGGGGCATACGTTCATGATTTTTAGTATCACTTCCTGATTCATTTGTCTATTGTAGGTAACTGTGCACGTTGAGGGCGATTTTGAACTACCAAAAGTTAATGAAGGTGAAGGATAGCCGTACTGCTGCTTCCACTCTGTGAAATTGGCTTGGAATCTGCTAAAAGAAACATCCAGATCTCCCCTGATTGCTACTTGTCTTTGGATACTGGAGTACACGACCAAATTGAATCCAAACATTCTGCCACTTTGCCATGGTTACTATGGTGATTACTATCAGAAAGAACACACTTTAGGACCTTGATTATAACCTCCAGAGTTGTGATTTTCCTCGGGCTGTTTGGTGTTGGTTTCTTTAAGATGTTTGGCTCATAGCTTTGCGAGCTCTCAAAGATGCATGAAGTAGATTGAGGAGCTTCTCCACCATCGGCCTTTTGTATAAAAAAGATGGTTCTTGTGAGATCCCACATAGGTTGGAGAGAGGGGAACGAAACATTTCTTATTAAAAGTGTGAAAACTTCTTAGTTAAAGCATTTTAAAACCTGGAAAGCTGAAAAACCACAATATCTACTAGTGGTAGGCTTGGACTTTTACAAAATGGTATCAGAGCGAGCCGCATGTTACAATTTCAATCTCCACCATCCACCTTTGTGAGAAAAGACTGTTTTTGTGACAGGCTGGGTTTATGCTATTTTGTAGGATCCGTGGGGTGAGAAATAATTGAATCTTCATAGGGAGAGAGTAGTGATACAATAATGTTTTGTCTTTTATTATATTCTCTATTTCTCTTTGGACATCAGTATGTAGGCCTTTTTGTAACTATTCACTAGATCTCATATTACTTGATTGGAGCTCCTTCTTGTAGTTGGCGCCCTGTGGGCTTCTCTTTTTTGTATGCTTGTGAATTCTTTCGGAATTTTCTATTTTTTTCAAAAAAAAAAAAGTACAAATCAGACAGAACACAATTGTTAGGGACCCAAGCCATGAGGACCCCTGATGCTGGGAAGCTGTTGAAGTTCAATCTACTTTCACCAGGTTTGAATTCTCTGATTGGCATTATTAGAATGATAGCTTAATTAAATCTTAGAACAAACATTATTACTCCTTTGTCTCATTATTCCTTCAAATTTCAGAAGCTGGAGAAGTTGGGACAGCTGAAGTTGACTGTAAGAGTCTTAAATGCGGTAAGACTGTGTTGAATGGCTTGGTGGGTGCAAAGTATCTTTTAGAGTAAGGAAAACTACGGTGGCTTGCATTTGAGTTGAAAACAATGTGTGACCCATCATAATAAAGAGTCCACCACGTTGATTTCTGCTATCATACAGGTGTCTTGATCTGATCTCCAATGGTTGCTGGGTAAAATGGCCGACTCTGCTTCCACTTTGAGTGCCTTTTCCTTCATCTCATTGCATTTGTAAGTACACGGGCGGTGGAAAGCCCCGATGCCCCACCATTCTTGATCATTTCTTTAACCACTTGTTATTATTGTAAACACAAGACTGCTCTGAGTGGGACTTCCCCGACCCAATGCTCGTTACTTTGCCACCTAACTATGCTTTTTGTTTTTTGTTTTGTAAAAGAAACAAGATAGGAAAAGAACTGAAGTTTCAATATAACTGTGAAGTCAATGTTTACTATCGTTGCTTCGGAGAAAGCCTGATCAAAGTAATAGCAAGTATTGAAATCAAAAGTTTATATGAGACTCATTTACAATAATATTAAGGGTAAGTATGAAAATTTTTAAGGAGATTATATCAACTTTGGATATGAATTAAGAGGAAAAGTACGTAGCTACCACTCAAGACACTTGAAAGAAATGTTTATACTCATATGAATTAGAGTGTACTTGTTGAGAATTGTTCCTTAATTGTACTTCCACACTTGACAAAAAAACTCTTAGAACGAAAACCTGAGATATCCTAAATACCTCTCGATGAATAGTGTAGCATGGTCTTATGACACAGACTACATTTTAAGGAACACATGAAGTCTTTGGTGTAGACTACGAAGGAACACATGAAGTCCTTGGTGTAGGTACTCAGAAGGTACTCAGAAGGAACCCATGAAACCCTAAGCATAGGTACGCAAATTGATGATAGGAAACATATCTTCACAAACGACTTTTTGACAAATTGATGGCATTGGAAGATACCCATATTGAACCAATTTTAAGGCATTGGAAATGGAAAGAGCTCATCCTAGTTCCAGGATCGAAGTGATGAATGTTGTAACAGAGCCTCTATTTTTGCCAATAAATATTTTCTATTACAGCAAGGATACAAGTATGTAAAACGAAGAGTAGATTACATCATTACTAGCAACCATTGTTTCATAAAATATGGACATGGTTGTGGCTATAATCCTTCCGTTCTAATATTTCAATCAAAGAATCGGTTAACGTTTGAACAAAATTGGGGAACAGTGAACAGCGTGACTACACGACCGGTACCGAGATGGATATCGGCACAGACACCTCGCTAGCAAAGCTGGAGTCCCTGTTAGAAGCCGAGTTACTTGGATAGGCATAACCAACCCCATGCATTACAACATGCTCACATCTTTGGAACACTCGAGCTAGCGAAGCAGCCTTTCTTCTTGCTCGCTTGGTACCAGTAAATAGGAGCATTTGGAGCAACCCAGCCAAAGCGGGAGCCTTGAACACTTGCTCGGTCGTGGCAGCGCCTCCACTCCGGCATAACTCGAGCAAAGCTGCTACTGCATTCTCTTTTCCTCTTGGTGTACCACATCGCATCATTGCTATTAATCCTGCCACAGCTCTCTCCTCTTTAGCGACTGCTTCGGCTCCAACGGGCTGTCTAACAATCAAGGCCAATGCACCAGCTGCTTCCTCAAAAACACCTTCGTTCCCCAATGCTCCTACAAGCGCTGTTACTGCTCCGGCCTCTATCATCTGAACGCAGTTATCGGTATGCGTTGAGAGATTAAACAAAGCTGTTACAGCGTCCTTCTTTCCTCTTGGGGTACCATCTCTCAACAACCCTGCCAAGGCTTCAACTGCACCACTCTCCTCTGCTATTCTCTTCTTGTAGTCATGAACTGCAGAGAGGCTGAACAACGTAGCTGCAGCGTTTTCCCGTGCTTCTGTACTATGCCCAGATCTCAACACTTCGGTTATCGATCCTAAACACCCTACCTCACTCATAATCAAACTCTTGTTCCTGTCATATATTGAGAGATTAAGCATAGCAGTCACTGAATTCTCCTGTGCAACTGGGTTTGGGGAAGCCAGCAACTTTTGAAGATGGGGGATTGCACCGGCTTCTGCGATGAACGCACGATTCTCTTTCCCTGTTTTGGCCAACAAACGAATCTCACGAGCAGCAATCGACTTTGCATCTTGCGATCCGATTGATAACTGTTGAATAAGGATTATAGCTGTTGCTCTGTTGGCTTCAAGCGCAGCACGTGTGGGAGAGGCCATTGCATAACTTTCAGCAGATGCATCCATTCCTTCTGGTGGATCATAAGGAACTCCATGGGCAATGCACCATTGGATGATCAAATTCCTTAACGCGCGGTTGGGAGCGAGGCGGGTATGAACGAGCAATTGCCCCGTCTTTGGGCAAGTGCTGTGCCCTTCTTCCATCCATCTAGTAATCGAACTGCGGTCGTATGTCTGACCTGTAGAAATGATCACCGGATCGTTCATCAAATCCAGTGATATCGGGCAGCAGAAGTCCCTCGGAATCGTTAAAAGCGTCTCAGCAATCTCCTGGCTAATCAAGTTCTTCTTCAGCTTCTTCTGGTTTCCTGCACCTGAATCAACTTCATCTTCCTCAAATCCGAAGAGGAGAAATCTACTATATCTAGTAAAAGCAACAAAACCATTTAACACTGCTAAGGTTGGCTCAACGTCGCCCTCATGATTGACAATCTGCTCCTCCAAGAACTCAATTTCAGCTCTACAACACTTAGCATTCCGAATCTTCAACTTATCCACAAAAAACTCCCTCAATTCCCTCGGATTCGGAAGCCTCCCATTCTCAAATTCATCGAGAAACGAAAGGAAGCGCACCCTCGACACCTCATCGCATTCATCAACAAACATCCTAGTCCTTCTCAATTGCTTTTGCAAGAGCTCAACCTGTTCTTTAACATCCACAGCTAATTCAACTTCCTCAAAAGGGAAAACATCAAAAAATGTCAACAACTCCAAATTCAAATCATTGAAATGCCCCGAAATCGAGTGGTTCTGAAGCAACATCCATAACTTACTCGATTCGGAGCAATAATCAAGGAGTATCTTCGACCGATACAACAACAAATAAAGCTCCTTCAAACAGAGCAACGCCGTGTGAGGCAAAGTAGCACCGGAATCCTTCAAACAGTCCAAAAAGACTAAACACACCTCCAGTTTCCTTATCAGAGATCGCGAATTCCTCCGCTGAAAGAAGAAAAATTTCTGTGAAAATCGGGAAACGAGCTCCATCGCAACTATCGCCAGGGTTCGAACTAAGGCCACATCGGAGAGGTCAACAGGGGCCAAAAATACCTCCAAGGACGGCGATCTCCTTCTCCGTAAAGACGAGAAAATCGCAGCGGCAGCCATAAAACCCCCACCAACCCCCAAATTCTAGGGTTACCGAAATTCAGCAAAGCACCGAGAAATTGACGATGCAAAATCGGAAGAAAAAGAACAGAAAACTCGAAAATCTTGGAAGAAAAAGAAAACCACAGATCAAAATCAGAGTTAAACGAGACGAAGAACCGTAATTTGTACAAAGAGAGTTGCGCCAATTGGTGGGTCAAGAAGCAAAGCAAGTTGCTGATTAATGGAGAATTGAAAAACACAAGAAGATAGAAACGGAAAAGGATCGCTTTATAAAAAAAGAAGAAACAAACAACGGGAAATGGGGATTCCGCGTTCGATCAAGGGAAGCGAGAAATTGTAAGATCGTCCATGAATTAGCAATGGCGGCCAGTACCGGGGAAAGTGACGTTCCAAAGGTTTGACGATAAATTTATCACAGATTCCTGTCCATTTCTTCTACTCTATGCTCTCAATTAAGAATTAAACGCACTATGATTTTTCCACCTTAAAAAAATATATATATATATATATATATATATATATATATTCTTGACTCGTTTGATATATTTTAAATTCTTGAAAATGAAATATTTATAATTCTATTAAAAATAAAATTATCCAACATTTTTCAAATTTTAAAATATTAACCAAAATAAAATATAGAGTGAGAAGTAATAATATATTTTAACTAATTTTTTTAATCTTATATATTATCAAATTTGAACAAAATTTATTATTCTTCCCTCTTAAATTTTAGTTTTCTTAAAATATATAGAAATGTAATCTAATGGTGGAGTGGAGTATTTTGTATGTAGTGGAATTTGAGGAAGGGTTGACTAGGAAAAAGTCAGTGGGGCCCAGTAGTTATTGTGGTTGAGCTGGCAGTTGAATATTTTTGGTTTCCCTTCAAACATTTTAATCATTTAATTTAAACTTATTAACCCATTTTCAAAAGTATTGTTTTTTTTTTCTATGAAAACAAAAAAACAATGCTTTTTAGGATTACTTCATATACTGTAATTAATTATTAGTATTCCTCTTATATATTCTTTTCCATAATTACTTTCAAAATATTCATTATAATTTTCATATTTTTAATTTTTATTCGTTTAAAAATAATTATTTTAGTTCATCGTTCTCTTTTCTTTTTTTTTTCTTCGTTTAGTTAATATAATGTTCTAATATAATTTTTAAATACTAAAATTTTAATAATACAGCATAACTTTTAACATTTAATTTTTTTTTTTATTTATTTGCAAGAGATATTAATATATAAAAAGTGGGACAGAGAATTTTAGTTTAATTTAGCAAAAGAAGAGAAAAATCAAATTAAATGGATATTTGTAGCAGAATATTCAAAATGGTGGAATATTAAAGAGTTTATTTTTTTCCATTCCACCCATGGCTACATTTTGAGGAGACTGAAAGCCAATTAAAAACCTCCACGTTTCGGATTCTAAATCTGCCACGTAGCCTGGTGGCAAAATTAAGAGGCCGACAAGTTGCGTACCGATTCGATAATTTCCAACCATTAAAAGACCGCCACGTGGTTATAAAGGGTCTGAAGTCAAAGACTTTGCTAGCTGACGTCAGATATCGATTTTTTCAATTAAGAAAAAAAAAAACCCCATCGGGACGGGTGCTTTTGACTTGACTCAATTAAATAATGCTGTCGCCGTGGACTTTTTTATTGCGTTATTTGGTTTAATTAATGACGTGTCATTATTATATTGGACTGTCGTTTACGTAAAGCATCACCGCAGCGGTGCCAGTTTGGTGGATAGCCAACCAGTTGAGTCCATCTTCCAAACCTACCCTTCCTTAATTTCGGAAATTAGCTGTCATAGAGAAAAATATGAATAATATAATTAAAACTCTAAATTAATGATTATATTGATTTATGAAATTTTATGATTTAATTAATTTTAATTGTAATGTATAGTTTCTTGGAAATTCATTCATCGTGATGCTAAGAAAATAAAATGGAAGTGATACAAAATGTCTCTAAAAATTAGGTAGGGAGAATAAAAAATAAATTTATGTGGTTTGGAATCCGAGAATTATGATTAAAAAATATTTCCGATCTTTGACTAACTAAAAATGAACATTTTTAAAATAATAATAATAACAACTTTATTTTATGTTTTTAAATATATTTTTAATAGCAGATTTAGAAATTCAGCCTAAGTTTGGTTAACCATATATAGGAGATTAATTACCGTGCTTGAAAAAATTGATCAACCCAACCCGAATCAAAAAGGTTGGGTTGAGTTAGACTATATTCATTCTCGCCAACCAAAGCTCTAAATTTTTATGATACTAGGGATGAGTTAGGTTGTCATCTTTAATTGGATGGGTTGGACCAAGGAACCAGCCAACCCAAAAATACTGACTCTAAAAGTACATATGTCTAATTGTCAAGACAGATCAACTAATTAAGATATATGTGTATCTATCGAACAAAAAAAAACATGATATATATATATATATACTTTTTTGAAAGGTATGGATTTCCCAGAATTCAAAGAGATAGAGATAGAGATTGAGCTTGATTATCATGACTTTAAGTCTTCACCATATCAAACTGACCGACCACGGACCTATAAAAAATGTGGCTGCAATCTTACTACCCTTGTGTTCATATTCTAAGACGACAGCAAAAGGAGGTTGGGACCCTACTTTCAACATTTTTCTATTAACTCCACTTCACGTCTAGGGACTGTGATATGAGGAATTTAAAATGTTCCAGTCTTCATATGTTCATATTGGTCCATTTTGATGACTCTGGGAAAGTTCTAACGAGTATTGCCTCAGTTTGATTGATATTCATCTAGATTACGTCTGATAAGGGAGGAAGATTTGTAAGAACTTAGTTAGGGACTACAGAAAGAAGAAAGCAAGCCCATTAAAACTCTTTTAAGTGTAACAGCCTTTTCAGACGCGTCTAGTAAAGAAAGGTTTTCATGGAGAATGTTTTCTTAACGCAAAGATGGTACAAAAGATGACTTAAAGGATAAGAGTTGTGTATGGAAAAGCATAAAGGAATATGGAGTGTGAACCAAAACTCTAATCTTTGTGTTCATTACCTTGGGGACTTAGCTGGAAGACACTTTCCTTAGCAGACAAGCTTTATCAATGAACCTCATCTTTGTGTTCTCACTTTTGAAGCGCTGCAAAAAGAGACAAAACACATTCATTCATGTGGCTGTCCCAAAAAAACATAGGAACTCAATAAATTTGAGCAAAGTTTCATCAAATAGGTGATGTGTTACATCGTGTGGCGAGTTTCCTGCCCAGAAAGATCTTCAATCCAGACTTATAGACAACATTCAAAGTAAAATAGGAAGGTGACGCCTTAGTGGGGACTTCCCCAAGGTTTCTAAAATGCATATCTTCAATCCAGACTTATAGACAACATTCAAAGTAAAATAGGAAGGCGACGCCTTAGTGGGGTCTTCCCCAAGGTTTCTAAAATGCATGTGTTATAGGTTTTCACGCCCTTATAAAGAATATTTTGTTCTTCTCTCCAATCGATAGGGATGAAATAAAAGATAACCCATCATTTAAAATACACCATGCTCAGAAAGAACTTCATCCTGGATCAAACAGTAAGAAAAACAGTGACAAAGATGAGAATGAAAGGACATGAGAGAGTAGATGATTGAATACCCATTTGGGGAAGTGAAGTATAACATCCATCGGCCTCCATCGCATGCACCCACAAGCCCTTATTACCAAAAGACAACGAGAGCGTGGCCATTGAAGCAAAATCCCAAAAAAAGGGACATTTCTGAGGACAATGCCGCAATCTGTCGACAAGATCTGGACAGTGTTTTTGGTGTGGGCTTATGAGGATCACAAAATTCCATTCCAAATTGCCCAAGCCCAAGTGGTTCATGTTGGACTTTCTCACTAGTCAAGCTAGCAGGTCAGCAAAATACACTCAAGTTGGACCCATGAATCTTAAATTATAAATGTTTTTCTTTTTTTGCTTTGTTTTGTTGGGTGGTTTGATGATACTGTTTTGTCCATTTAAAAAAGATGGACAGGTGGAGGGATGTAGTGACAAGTAAGCTACCTCTTTATATTTAAACTTTAGTGTTCTAAATGCTTTGTAGGGCTCATGGGATGGTTTTGATGGACCCTTTTTCTTTTTTATTCCCACACAAAAGGGAGCTAAATCAATTCAATTTTGATTTTATGCCAAACCTTTGACATTTTTTTTAAATAATATTATATTTTTAAACTTTTATCATATTTAATCAGCATGTTCTTATATCACTTACCTACCTCGAGTAAACTCTATGAACAAGTTTACGAAGACTATGAGTAGTGACTCTCAATTCTTTTAAGTATTTCTTAATCACTCTATTCTCAGAATCACTCTCACTTGGATGTGTTCTCGATTTATTTATGTATCTCTCCTAAATTATTTCAAATTTGAGTCATTTTAATTTAATTATGAGTATAAATTAAAATAAAAATGGTGCACCAATTTCCTTTATTTAACGATAATAATAATTATATCCACTGAAAGCGCTTTTAGTCTTTCTTTTTGCACTTTTCCATAACACTTGAAAACACTCGAAATTAATGGATTTTTCTTTCTTTTTAATTTTTTGAAAAGTGAAATTAAATGGATGTCTTTTTTTTTTTTTTTTTTTAATTAATGGATATATCTTCATAATTGGAATGAAGTTAATACAATCATATGATGTGACAAATTTTTTTGTTTGATTAAATAAATTATTTTGAGAAATTTCCATTATTTGTTCAACAATATAGGTCCAAAAAAATAATTTAATCTATAATTTTATTACCATTTAGTTAAATATTGAATTTGAATAAATATATTTAATAACATCTTCCTTACATATATATGGTAATATTCTTTTAAAAAATTATTAAATTTTGTGATAACATTTATTTTAGTTGGATTTGGCATTTTATTTGTTTTGGATGGGTTGAGTGTTTTTTATTTGGATTTATGGATTTTTTTTATTTTATCAAATAAAATTAGGGTGATTTATACCTAATTTGAGGTAGATAATATTCTTAAAAAACCAAGGAATTTTTTTTAATAAATATTAAGTTAAAATAAAAGTTTAATTCTTCAGGTGTCTAGAATGTTCGCATATTAAATTTTAAAATTTTATTTTTTATTAGTCTGAGTAAAATTAGATTGGAAAAATCTTTAACCAATTTAAAATTTCAAGTGGATTGAAATATAATTCACAATCCAACTGGAATCTAACTGTCTATTTTTGAATTAGGGAGTTGTCAAGTTATTCTTTTTAAAATTATTTAAAAAAAATTAATTATTCACTGTACATATTACATCAATAACTAAAATATCTTCATGTCAAACATTTATCAGTCACAATGTATCACTAGCATCGATTATAAATGTTAAATACCTTAATTTTTTCAAGAGTAGGGATAGAGTTGAGTTGGATTGCAACCCTATTTTCGAGTTGTTTGGATTGATCTAACTAAGAAAAATATCTACTTGCCAATCGAATCGAATTTGATATTTAAAAAATTCAACCCAACCCTATATAAAATTAATCGAGGTAGGATTGGATATTTCGGGTCGATAATATTATTGGGTCGTACGAATACCCCTACATAAAATTGAAAATTTAAAGACTTATTAAATACCGTATAAGTTCAAAAACCAAATAAACACGGATCTCGAAGTTATTACACAAATATGAAACAAAGAGTACAAAATATTGGTAGAGAAGGGAATATGGTGTGTTATTGACGCAATTTTAATTACTTTATGCCTATTAATAGGGATGGAATTAATGAAATGAGAATGGAACAAGGTAGGTTGAAATTAAAGGATGAGAATTTTTCAGCTTTATTTTTTTTATTCTCATTTTTATTATTTTATGAAATTATTTTTTTAAAGAAAAAAAAAAAGAGAGAAATTAAATTATTCCCTTAAAGTTAACCCTATTTCTATTCATTCATCTATTTGGAAATGTTCATTTAAATTTAACGTTGATTTCCAATATTAGTAATAATTAATAGTAATAATCTTTATTCCAAATTATCTTTAGTAACAATGGGGCCTTGAAAAGGAGCTTATTTTAAATAATTAATTTATTCTCTTTTTGAAGTATAAGTTTACAGTGTAAAAATATTGAAATAATGAAGTCGTAATTAAATAAACCAAGAGATTAAGAGTTCAATAATAATTAATAATGATAGGGACAAAATTAAATCAGGAAGAGCTGACAAGGAACAACAATTTCTCCTAATTTATGTACGCTGATAAACCTGAGAATCAAATTTAAAAAGAGAGAGAGAGAGAGAAAGAGATGATTACTGGGAAGCTGTTAATGGCCGACACCGGGGCTGGGGACGGAGCGGAGGATTCGATTGTTGTAATAATAATGTGGGGGATGGGCGGGGATGAGGCGGCGACCACGGAGGCAGTCCTGGGCGGGGAGACCGGCGTGGGTTTTATCGCTGGGAGCAGACGGCGGCGTGGAGCCTTTTGGGAGAGCGGCGAAGAAGAGCCTGTTGATGTTGAGGCTTCTGGATTGGGCAGATGGGGAAATGGAGGATAGAAGAAGAAGAAGAAGAAGAAGGAGGAGGAGGGGAAGTAAAGATTTGTTGGTGGAGGCAGCCATGAGAGAGAGAGAGAGAGAGAAAGAGAGAAGAAAATGGAATTAGAAAATGTGGATTTGAGGAAGGGGGGCGTGTACAACATATAAACCCGCGTGGGAAGCTACAGAAGAAACAAGAACGAGACTCTTATTTAACTTTTTAGAGGTCGGAATTAAATCGGAATTGGGGGACATTGAATTGATTAAGGGAGGTAGAAAATGGACTGTGGAGGATGTGGAAAAAGAAGGAAGGTTCCAAAAGCAAATAGTATGGGGATTGGAGAAGTCAAAAGACAGCGGATTTTTGAATTTCTGTGCCATTAAATGACGGGAAATGAATCAAATGTTGCCCCTTAGCCGCCCACTTCCCCCGCCCTGTCTTCGTAATTTTACCCCCAATTCTCCCTCCCCTTTTTTTTAATTTATTTATTTATTTGTTGTTTAGTTCAATAAAGTGGTAAGTCAAATATTCAACGTTCAACTTTCTATTATATTGATCACAAAAATCCAATTTCTACATTTTATATCCATCTTTACAATAAATTTTTAACCATTCTTATTCTCTATTTAATTTTCCCTAATTTACTTATTCATACTTACATTAGTTATATATAATTAAATTCTCCCCAAATCACTCAATTTTATAAAACAAAATCTTAAATTTGCTTCTTACAAGGTTAGAATTGTAATTGTAATATTTTTCAAATAATTAATATAACTATAAATGTAAAATATTGTGGTCTAACGATATAAATATATTTGAGGGTCATGAAATTTTTAGAGAAAATAGGTTGAAATTTGGCGAGGAAGATGTTGACGACCGTGAAATTTAGAGAACTATAAGATAGGGATGGCCAAGTATGAAGTTGTTGTACGTATCTTTGATTTTATTTATTCATATTTTCTTTATGTGTCACAATCCAACAAATATATCGTTCCTAAATGTTTAACATAAAATACGACAAAAAAGAAAAAAAAAATTGAAGTTAGCAAAATATTTTATAATTAACATTTTTTTAAAAATATTCTATTTTATCTCTAAATTGTTCTCTTTTTATTTATTTATATATTTAATTCCATTAAGCTTGAGGACTAGTTTTAATGGTAAATGGTAAAATACACCAAAATGTATAAAGATATATTGTTGTCCTTATATTCTATATTCTATGTACGGAAGGTATTCTGTATTCTCTGTCTCGCATGGCTAATTATGAGGAAACATAATGAGTTTATTAATAAGTAACACATTTTTATTGGTATGAGACATTTTCGATAAATTAAAAGAAAAAATTTGAAAACTTATACTTAAATTAAAAATTATCATACCATTATAAAAGGTCGAGGTTCCCAACATTTTATACATTCCTATATTAGCGAGACAAAATAACGTTGGATTAATTTAGAATTTTTCTGGTATGAAATCAAAATAATCATTATTCTTGAATTTTAATAGATTATTTCATTTACTACGAAAATATTAAGTTAGATTAAATTATCTACGGTTTAAACATTATACTTTGTATTTATAAATATTTTATAAAATAGGAAATGGATATTTCCGACATTTTTGCCAAAATAGAAATATTATTATTTATTTATATAACTTTGTAGAAAACCAACAGGTAGCGTTTGTAGTCCAACGGTTAGGATAATTGCCTTCCAAGCAATAGACCCGGGTTCGACTCCCGGCAAACGCAATCTTATTTTCCTTTTTTTTTTTTTTTTTTTTTTTTTTTGCTGAATTTTGTTTTCTTATCCTAATTCTNAATTCTTTTAAAAGTTAGCATCATTAATTCCACCTCAACCGAAAACTTACCTAAAATAAAAAAAAAAGGTATGGAATTGTTATAACTTAATACTTTATTTCCGACTTATTATATTTTTTAAAATTAAAAAAAAGTATAAAAGTGTTATAACTTAATATTTTATTTATTTTTGCCGCTGATATTTAGATTATTTAAAGTTAAATTTCATTTAACAATTTTCTAAATAAAAAAAAAAAAAAAAAAAAATTTAAANACTTGAAATAAGATTCGGGAGTGTCACACTTTTTCCCTCCCATAAATAAATAAGCTTCCATGATTGAAAATGACGAAAATGTCCTTCTTTAACCAGTTCCACCAGCGAGTAGAGTTTGGGCATTGGCGTCAATTCAACAGCTTTCTAGAACAAAAGAAAAAAAAGGGACCAATTCCAATTCCAAAATTTGAAAAAGAGACGTGTTCTCCTCCATCTATTTGGAGTCCAGCCCAGCACAGGCCAACCCGTGGAATTCACAATCTCTAGAGTATCGAGAAAGGACCCCCCAAAAGCGAGCACGCAGAGATCTAGCCATTGCCCCTTCCCCTTCCCTTACTCCAACCAAACTTCTTCTTCAGAAGGGGGCACTGTGATGGCCGGCTACAGAGCTGAAGATGACTACGACTACCTCTTTAAGGTGGTTCTGATTGGAGATTCCGGCGTGGGCAAGTCCAATTTGCTCTCCAGGTTCACCAAAAACGAGTTCAGCCTCGAGTCCAAGTCCACCATTGGGGTTGAGTTTGCTACTCGGAGCTTGAATGTCGATAGCAAGGTCATCAAGGCCCAGATTTGGGATACTGCTGGCCAGGAAAGGTTCGAAATCGTTTCTCTTCCTTACCTCTCCCCTTTTCAAGATCTGGGCGTTTCTTATTTTTGCTTAGATTTTATGGTGCTTGGTATTTTGAGCTATATGGTTGTTGACGAATGGCCAATGGAATTTTTGGGTGATGTTTCTTTTAGATGATTTTACTGATGGAATTCTCTGTATTAGCTTCACTTGAATGTGAAGTTATGATGGGTTATTTCATAAATCTCTTTACCATCCACTAAATTAGAGTTTTGAATATTAGAACCGCGGAGGGTAGTTTACAAATTAAGTGGATCTGAACAGGGCTGCTTAGAGTTGTTTGTGTGGTTACACCTTAAATACATTGACGTACAAGAATGATTAGAATTCCTTAATGCTGTAGGAAATTCTTTTTGAACTGTTGCAATGTCTGAATGTTTTTTTTTTTTTTTTTTTTT
>NW_019272037.1:1465148-1562430 GCF_002738345.1 Cucurbita maxima
CAATGTCTGAATTTTTTTTTTTTTTTTTTTTTTGAGGAAAATTGAAGTAAGAGACAACATTCAGACATTGCAACAGTTCTTGGAGTCTGTCGGATGCGACGCCCAAGTTGTTCTCTTTGAGCTTTCCCTCAAGATTTTAAAACGTGTATGCTAAGGAGAGGTTCTCACACCCTTATAAAGAATAGTTCCTCTCCAACCGACGTGGGATCTCACAATCCACCCCCTTCGGGACCAGAGTTCTTGCTAGAACTCGTTCCCCTCTCCACTTGGTGTCTGGCTGATACCATTAATAATGTCCCAAGCTCACCGCTAGCTAATATTGTCCTCTTTAGGCTTTTCTTTCCGGATTTCCCCTCAAAATTTTAAAATACGTTTGCTAGGTGGTGGTTTTCAGACCCTTATATTGTATCTGTGTCATGTTCTGTGGTAGAAATGGAGAGAGTTAACATGATTTATTTGCTGATTCAATGCTTTAGCTGATCATCGGTGGGGTTTGGTTTGATGTTGCATTAATTAGGCGATCAATGTGCTATTTCATCCTCGATGAATCATAAAGTTTCTCAGTGTGCTCAGGTTTAAATCTTGTTTACGATAGTCTTCAAGTCAATCACACACACTCCTGCTTAACTCTTTCTGTGGACTGACCATCTCTTTTCGGGTTTGTAGGTATCGTGCAATAACCAGTGCTTACTATCGAGGCGCTGTAGGTGCACTGCTTGTCTACGATGTCACACGACATTCCACTTTTGAAAACGTCGAGAGGTGGTTAAGGGAGTTGCGAGACCATACAGATCCTAACATTGTCGTCATGCTTGTTGGTAACAAGTCGGACCTTCGACACCTGGTGGCAGTATCAACAGAGGATGGGAAATCTTTTGCCGAGAAGGAGTCTCTCTATTTCATGGAAACTTCTGCACTGGAAGCAACCAATGTCGAAAACTCATTCGCCGAAGTCCTTACACAAATCTATCACATTGTAAGCAAGAAGTCCATGGAGGCTGGCGATGGCGCTGCTGCTGCTGCTGCCACAGTTCCTTCAAAAGGAGATAAAATCGACGTCGGTAAGGACGTCTCCGCTGTAAAGAAGGCTGGCTGCTGTTCGAGTTAGGCTTTTGATTTGCATTCTTTTCGATGCGGCTGATTTGATATTGCTGCATCCTTATGTGCACCATAGTTGAGTAACCATTCTTCAGAGATGTCTTGAATAGGATATTGATATTGCCTGGATTTTATTTACTTTCCAATATATTATGGTCTGAAAATTTAAGTTTGAGCTCACAGAGAGAGCTATTGATTTCATTTAGGTGTTTGTTGATTCTTAGTTGATTTAAAAATGAAAAAAAAGTTTGTTATTAAAATCAACAAATTAATAATTGTATTAATTCAAACTATAACATAAAATTTAAGGGTAGAAAAAACATTTTTATCAACCTAATAAAATAATAATATTATGGAAGAATTTACATTATTATAATATAAGGAATGACGTTATTATAATATTAATTTCTGGTGTGTAATTTATTAAGTATATTACGTATTGGGGTAAAAAACCCTTTGTTTATAGGTTACGTAGAGACGAAAACAAAAGGTCAAAAAAGAAAATAAAAAATTAATGGAGAGATTTGAATAAATAAAATATATTATCTTTTCAAATATCTTTTGTTTATTACATAATTGAATAAAATTTTATTTATTTGTGTAATCCCTAAGCATGTAGAGGTATTTATTTATGGAGCTCTAATCCGGTGGGGCTGATCTTATTTTAATGTAACGATTTAAGATTAAAATTGTTAATGTTCACAACCATATTTTGAAAAATTTTAATCCGTGATTAATTAAAATGTTCCACACAAATCAAAATCGTGATTAAAATGGTAATTTTAAGTTGGGATGAAATGAAACGAAACATGAATTTGCTTTTGTTATATAACCAAGTTTTAGAAAAAAAAAATAATTATTATAATTTAAAAAGAAAAGAAGAGAAGAAAGAAACTTTCCCGGCATTAATGGCGGACGATGCTCCTAGAAGTATACAAACAAAGAGAAGGCCGCGCCGCACATATCAAGTGGTGGCTCCGCACCAAGGAGTGATCCGCCGCTGGCTTGTAGCCGGTTGTTCATCGACCGGTAATCCCGGGCCTCCGCCGTGTCGGAACACGACAGAGCACTCCGGCAACTCCCCGAGATCCGCAAAGAGAGAGTCGTCCACGTCATCATCCCCCATCGGAAAAGGCATTGCCACGTCACTGGAAATCGAATCTCCCACTCCGCTCGATGATCTCCCCGAGAAAATGGAGCTTTCGAGCACTGTGGACGACGTGGTTTCCATTTCCCCAAACCAGCTGAACTGGTCCTCTAACGACTCCACAAATTTCTCTTCCGCCTCCGGTTCCGGTTCTGGATGAACCGGAACAGTCTCTGGCGAAGTGGGTTTCACGGCGGCGGCTTGGTGGTGATTGTTGTTTCTGGAAACCGGACCGGAATGGTTGTGCTCGCAGGAATAAGTAATGAGCAACATGGTGGGATCAAGCCGGTTCCTCTCTACTTGCTTCCTCGCCGGACATCCCTTGGAGCTACTACACCTATAATACGCCCTACAAAATTAAACCCAAATCCAATCAAAACCCATCAATTTCCTCCAAATCAAGCTTTAATAAAATAGATCACCTGGGATAAGGGGAGCCCTTGATGGGCTTTTGGCCGTACTTTCTCCAGGCCCAAGAATCAGAAGGTGGAGTCGTAGAACCAGAGGAATTCCTTGGGCCGTCGCCATTAATCCGCACCGACACCACTTTCTTCTTCATCCCTCTTCTACACACCATCAAATTTTTAAAAAAAATAAATACACAAAAAATAAAATCAATCTGAATTCACCAACTGACCTGCCCTTCTTGGCGGCGGCGGTGGAATTAGGAGGCAGAGGAGGAGGAGGAGGAGGAGGAGGAGAATCAGGGGCTGCCTTGAATTCGTCGCTATCTTCTAAGAGATCAACAGAATAGAATTGGTGGTTATTGTTGAAGGTAACATCGTCCATATTACTATATATGGCCGGCCGTCGTAGATGGGTGGCTGTTTTTTAAGGTTGTTGGAAAAGTTTGTATCAGAGGGTTCTGAAGAAGAGGAGGAAGAAGAATAAAGGGGCAATTTAATGTGGGATTTGTTTAAAAAATTATATTTTTGGAGGTTTAAATTTAAATATTAAAAAAATGAGGTAAAGAGTTGACAAAAATATTAATTGGGGGACGTGCGGCTACTACTCTCTTTAATAAGCATCTAATCTCTCACAATTTGGCCATATTAAAATCCATAATTTGTCTCTGTTGATTGTGACATGGTGAAGAAATTTGTGTATTTTTTTTATTTCCAATTTTTATTTTTCATGTGGGATACCATAAATAAATAAAAAATCATCAATTAAAATCGAGATTTATGTTTAATATTTTTTTTACCCTAAGTACATAAATGAAATATAAGCAAATTAACAAAAGGGATGTAACAATGTTTTGAATAATAATAAACCTTGGAAGAAAGTTAATATTAGAAGTAAACTATTAATAAATTAAAATAAGTATGAAAGATAGTAATATTAAAGAAAAAAAAAATGGAGACTTTCAGGGCACATTCAATTTAATTAACTATCCTAGACAAGACCAAGCCCAAGTTAGGTATTTAAATAAACAGTTAAATATATGTGGATTATAGTTGATAATTAATTACAATTATCTTAATTAATCAGTTGGATGGATCACATGGTCTTGGCTACAATCAAGAATCTTTAAACTTTAAAAAATAACAAATAATGAGACATAAAATTTAAAAATTAAAAATTTAAAATTAAATTTCAATGATGTAGTATAAATTTTTTAAAATTTTATGATGTTTTATATCTAAAATTTGATAAACGTTAGCGTAACTACATTTAAGATGATGTAAAAGAAAAAGAAAAAAAGTCAAACTATTATGTCTCTTTGTCAGTGTTTAACATTTCAAATATTTAAATCTCAATTTCCACATATTTGTAAACTTAAAAAAGAAAGCTCTCTTGGTTACATTTGAATTAATATTATATTTATGTTTTGCTATAATGTATCTAATTCAAAATGTATCTTACGTGGATCAATAAATAGGCCCTATTCATTGAATAAGTCGATACAAAAAGAAAAATAATTTGTAGCATATCATTTTTCAGGAAAAGTGCAATCATAATTGAGAGCAAGATCATGCATTTATAAGTAAAAAAACATCATTTCTATTGGTACGAGTCATTTTAGAGAAATCAAAAGAAAAATCAATAGAGTTTATATTCAAAATGACAATATTATATCATGGTGAGTTCCACGTGTTCCTACCAATCTCATCCACCGTAGGTACTAACTCATCTTACCCTAAGATCTGAACGTAAAAAAATAATAATAATAATAATAATAAAAAATACAGGGGATGGCTGATTAGGTTGCATAATCTTGAGGTTAGAAAAGGAATAATATTATGATAATTAAAGTTTACAAGCCCATACTATATATATATATATACATATATAGATAGATCTCCTTTTGACAGAAAACCATTTAATGAAGGTACCATGGCCAACGGCGTCGACGCCGCAGCCGGCGGAGGGGGAGAAGGTGGGTGTGATCTGTTTGGATGGTCAAAGGAGATTTTTCCTGCAATTCTGCTGCGACAGTTTGGCTTCCTAAGCAACAAGGTATGTGGGGTTTTCTTTTTTTCCTTTGGTCAAAATTGACTTTTCAAAAAAGGATAAAAAATAATAAAAAAAAAAAGAGTAAAATTAAAGTGTAGAAGATTAGTTGTGTTTTTAAGGATGAGTTTGATACCATTCTAAAACCGTATAAATCCCACTTGATGGTCCACACCATATGATCTGTGTTTCCAATTGTTATGTTTTGTAGAACAATACAACACTCTTGAGTTTTATTACAATGGTGGTGAACTGCAACTAAAAGGGATTATTCCCTGTGGAATGTCTACTGTGTGTCACGGTTATATTTGTCAAAGTATATTGTCTGTGGCTACATGTCAGATGTCTCTTATGTCTATGACCACATGTTTGTTCCAAATCCCTTTTGCTTATTTTTATGTTAGATAAGTCTTTACTATTATTGTTGTGTCAATACAGACTGTATGCCCTGTTATTAGAATATACTCGTCACAACTAAAATGCCTCAAAATGTACTATAGGGGATGTGACTAGTTGTCAATTATTCCTGCTCGGGTTATATACTATCAAAGTCGTTTTTCTTACTTACTCCCTCTTAGCTTATAACATTATTTTCAACGTATCCTTGCTCATGTTTTCTAAAACATTTCTCTCAAACGTGACCTGAGGCTTGAGCAAAAATCGATATTGCCCGTGAGATCCAAATTGCATATGACTAATTTGGTTGTTGGGTTAGAACATGTCGCATCATCGAGATACTTTCCATTCTCAATTTATTTTCGCATGTATTAGGTTTTCCACAAAGAATTTTTTCCTATTTTTATATATACTTTAAAAAATAATAATAGTTTGAAAGAATTTTTTAAATAGCATTAGAGAATTTAAAACATTTTAATAAATCTAATAATATTTTGTAAATACAATATTAACTTAAGTTTTCAATATTATAATATAATCTTTCTCACTTAAAAAATTTATTTATTTATTTATTTATTTACCAAGTAAGAAAATAAATAATTATAAAATGAGGTGAGACTGGAATTTGGGTGGGATCGGGTGCGGAGACAATGAAGGAAAATAGGAGTACTTCCTCCCTCCTCTTTCATTCAAGTTAGATTTTTTTCCGTAGGTTAAATAGACATTTTTATCTTCAATTTGAGTAATAAGGAATACCACCTTTACTTCCAGATCTCCATCTTAACAGGAAAAAAAACCCATGTCCTGGTTTGGGAATAAGATCCATGGGAATCTCATCCCCCAAGCAGCAGCATTATACTTGTATATTTGCCTTGAGAGGGGGAGTATTGTACTGGGAATATGCTGGTCTCTCTGCTATAAAACATTGGCAACGCCGAGCTTCTTCATTTAACAAAGTGCATGCAGATGAAGATGAATATGCCGGCAGTGCATTGGATGGATTGCCGGGCAACTACTCCATTGCCAGTCGCCCATTCAGCCTCTCTTTTCATTACCTTACTGCCAAAGGAGATTTGCCCGGCGATGATCCCATGCAACCAAACTAAACCCTAAAGCCCTCTCGCTTGCCTGTGAACATGAATGGAAAGGGTTAGTGTTCTTTCTATTTTTTTGTTTTTTTTCTTTATTATGATCTCATAATTCACTGTTCTTGGAAGGGTTGGTGTTCTTTATGATATATATATATATATAATCAAATTTCATTAACCCTTGCTTTTTCCTTATTAAGCACGTAATCAATGACGTAATTTTAATAAAACATTACCTTAATTACCTTTTTTTTCATTATCATTTTTTAAAGTACGACAAACTTAAAACAGGAATTTGTTTATTTAATAAATACACACCTAATTAACCAAAGTCAAGCCTTTGGGTTTATTTGACACACGTGCTTATTTCTGTGTTTTTTTTTCTTTATTTTTTTTTTACCATTTTTGTTAGAAACATAGTTTTATTACTCATTAAATGCTTTTAGTTTCTTTTTATAAATTAAGTTACCAGCTTTAAAATTTTATAATTCACTCCTTTATATTTAATAATTTCTTACATATGATTAAAAATTTTAAATTTTAATTGAATTAATAGATATAATATTCTAAACTTTCAATTTTATATTTATTGCAACTCTATAATCCGGCTGCCCATATGATTCAACGGTAGGACACGTCAGACTCCTCGGAATCTCCGAGTTTATTCTGAAACGCGTGTCCGAATATTCCTTTTTGAAAGCGCGGAACTACTGCAATGCCCCTTCCGCTTGGATTTGGTAATTTGGTTGCCTTCATGGATTGACGTTATCTGGTCAAACAGCCTAGTTGACCTCTATTATTTAATTTTCAATTATTATTTAACCTCAACAATCAGCCATTGGTTTGTTTTAAAAATTACAGGTTCATGCAATTCCAACACGCTTTTTTGTCTTTGTTTTCAAATTCTCCCCCCCAGTTCACATCCAAATAAATCCCACGTTATTGTTATTGTTACAAAAATTTTAATTTTATTTTATTTAACAGTCACAATAATTTGACTATTGACTTCTATAAAAACAGGGTGAGAAATTTAAGGAAATTATATAAAAATACATGCGGTAAAATTTTGAGTAACAATTGAGACAAAATAACTAATTAGCTTAGTTTGATGGCTTAAAAAGAATTGTTATTATTATTATTATTATTATTAATTGTTGTTGTTGGGTTATGTTAGAGTAAAAAGAAAGGTTTTTTATAGGAGAAATTTAGTTACTGCATCCAATCAGTGATTCAATCATTCATTATGATTGCCATGATATGCATGGTTTAATTTTATACCCACCACACACACACAATCATTCTTTTTTATGGTGGGTGTTGGCCTTTGCCTTTTAAGTTATTTTTAAGCAATATTCCATCTCTTTCATAATTTATATATACATATTATTAATCCATTTTCTTAAACAAAATAATTTATATCTTCTTCGGCACACCTCCCGATGTTTTTGCTCTATTATTATTTGTAACAGTTTAAGCTCACCACTAGTAGATATTGTCCACTTTTGCCTGTTACGTATCACTATCAGCCTCACAATTTTAAAATGCATTTACTAGATAAAGGTTTCCACACAATTATAAGGAGTGTTTCATTCCCCTCCCCAATTGATATGGGATCCCACAAATTACTTTTTTTTTTTTTTTTTTTTTTTTTTTTTTTTTTTTTTTTTTTTTTTTTTTTTTTTTTTTTTTTTTTTTTTTTTTTTTTTTTTTTTTTTTTTTTTTTTTTTTTTTTTTTTTTTTTTTTTTTTTTTTTTTTTTTTTTTTTTTTTTTTTTTTTTTTTTGGTTGAGACTTGTGTATAGGTCGAACCAAGTTAGAGTTACTAACTTCTTTGAATGCAAGAATAAGTGCTGGTAATATCTCAAAAAATGCTATTATGACACCCTGCATGTAAATTTTTTTTATCTTTAGTAAGAAAAGATTTAAATTCTACCCCTAAAAATAAAACACTTTTTTATATAAAAGACAAAACTACACCTCAAACAAGCAAATATCATTTTTAATTCGTAAATTATTGAACAATTCAAGGGCAATTTTGTAACAATTCAATGTTTTGGACTCATTACACGCATATATAAAATGAACATTAGTTTGTGAAAACCAACCACAAAACACAAACAGAACAGAGATATCTGTTTTGCGCCGCCATTGATGGACGTTGAGCAAGTTCTCAATCTCTTCGATTCATTCTGGTTCGAGCGTGAAATCTTCAACAAACACCCCTTTCCAACAAACCCCCAAAACCCACGACCCGAAAATCAAGATCGCGATCCATTAAAAAACTCGCCGCCAGAGGAACCTTTCGTCCCTCGGATTTGCCCGAGGTCCATAAGCGAAGATTTAAGCTCCAAATTAACCTTTATGTCAGATTCCAGTTCACCCGATTCAGTTCTCTTCTCTCCAAAGCTTCAAACGATTCTTTCGAGCAAAGACATCGCCGGGGAAGAGCCGCCGGAGAAGAGCCGGAGAGTAGTAATTAGGCAGAAAAGAAAACAGAGGAGGAGAATTGGAGGGAGAAGCATAAGGGGGTCGGAAAGTAGAAGCCTTTCGGAGCTGGAATTTGAGGAGCTAAAAGGGTTTATGGATTTGGGATTCGTGTTCTCGGAAGGGGATAAAAGCTCGAGCTTGGCGTGGATAGTTCCGGGATTGAACAGGCTGGGGAAAAGGGATGAAGAAGAAGAAGAAGAAGAAGAAGAAGAAGAAGAGTTGGGAGGGGGAATTTCAAGGCCTTATCTTTCGGAAGCTTGGGCGGCGATGGAGCAAGAGGAGGAAGTGAAGAAGGCATTGGTGATGAAATGGAGGCTTCCTGCAAATGAGATTGATATGAAAGATAATCTCAAATGGTGGGCTCATGCTGTTGCTTCTACTGTTAGATGACACTGCTCTCATTCATAGTTCTTCTCTTCTTTCTTATTTTTCTTTTTGGGTTTTCTTAAAGTTTTGTTCTAATCTCTAAGTTTTGGATTCCAAGCCAATTTGTATATATTTGTTGGAAATTATTACTCCTTTTTCTTATTTTTTTTTATTTTTTTGATTTTTTTTACTCAAAATATTAAAATTTATAAACTCTAATAAAACCGTTAAATCTCACATTGATCATAGGGAGGAACGACTCGGTATGAAACGTACCCATAACAAAGAAAGCTTGAAAAATAGGATGGAAACCAAAAAATTCCAAAAAATGCAATACAACAACATGGATTTCAAATTTTCATTTTTGTGGGTTAATTTTAAAATTTTAGGATAATATGGATTATATTAAAATATATTATAAGAATTTAACTTTTTTAAAGATTGGAGAAGGAAAAAAAAAAAAAAAAAAAAAAAAAAAAAAAAAAACTAAACTAGGAGCACTATAACCACGAAAAATATATAAAGAAAGTCAGAAACAATGAGCGAACAAACAAAAGGATCTGGGTAGTAGCACTAAGAAATCACACGTCCCCAACCAANCCTTAGAAGGCATATAATTTGACATGCACATAAAATATTATATAAAATATCTATTTAATCTCTAAAAAAATTAAAAATTATGAGAAGCTTTCAAAAATTTTAAAATTTATAAATTTAGTATATGCAAACCAAAACCATCGGTTGTATTAGACATAAAATTTAAATTTATTATAAATAAATGGTAATTTTACAAATTAAATTTAATCTTATAAATTTAAATTTGTAAAGAAACAATTAAATAAAAAATTAAAAGTTTATTAATTTATTAAACATTTTAAAAAATTAGCAAATTAAAATCTTATTGTAATTTTAGTACAGATTTTTTTTTTGAATTTTTTTTATTTTATTTCATTTTTTTTTAATTTATGGACATTTATTTAAGAATAGTAATAGGCATCTTTGCACTAAATTATGCTAACTAATATAAGAATTTTGGACCAAAGCAAGTTTTGAGAAAATTAAGGAATAATTTGAGAAAGTCAAAGAATGGGGATAAGTTTGCCACATCAGATAGGTAGTTGAATAATTTGATCTAAGCTAAGACTTCCTTTCATGGAGGATAAATTTTAAACAAATGAAATTTCCTTCTAAAAATAATAGAAATAATGCAAGGGTGTGACACGATCAACTTAGGTTATTTTATTTTCTTATTTTTCTATAATATTACGTAATTTGTTTTGGTGACCATTAAACTAAAAACCATCTCCTTCATTGTCTTTCTACGTAAATATTGTTTTATTAGTAAATAAAATATGTGTTAGTAGCTTTAAATAATCTCCATAAAAATAATCCAACTTGTATATCTTATGAAAAAAAATATGATGAATAATTGTTCCAAGTGATGGTTATTATATGTCTAATATTGTTTTGTTATATTTAAAATTGAGGTCATAAACTTTTTTTTTTTTTTTAACAATAATAATAAAATAAAAAAGACCTCATTTTTCTTCTTTCTTTTTTAATTTAGTTAACATTATTTAATCATTTAGTCACGATATATGTCTTAATCAAGGATTGAAATTATAATTTAATTAAATAAAAAATAAAAAAGGAAATAAAAACAAAAACATGTATACTGACTTTGAACATCTCACTTCCCAGCTCAAAAGTTGGGAAATTTCAAATTAAATATGGATTCTTGAGCATAAAGTTTAGGCCTTTTCATTTTTTTTTTTAATTTTTTAATTTTAATTTAGAAAAAAAAGGTTGGTGATGGTTTATTACTTTTATTTTTACGATAAAATTAATAATTAGTTTGTGATTGATTAACTTCAACTCCCACAAAAGCACGCTCTGCTTCGCGTTCTGAGGAAAGTGGGGCCCACGTTCCAAATAATTATTGTCGTTTTGCATGTTTTATTTCGACCGTTCGAACGACTTTCCGTTTATTTTGACGGTGTTACGAACGGTCGGTCAAAAAGTCCATGGTTTCTCACGGCACACAATAACATATACTCACGAGTTTACTATATTACCCTCAAAAGAATTAAGTTATTATCTCAGTAAACAGAATGGCAGTTTAGTCATTTAACTTCATCCATCTGGAACTTGGTTATTAATAATCGTTTTGAAGCTTCATTGGAATTTTGGGCGTCTGAATACAATGGAAGACCAGCAGGTTCTACAGAATTTGGATTCTCTCTGGTTCTTCGCCACTGTATTCTCAAACAAAATGCCGCCGGCGCCACCGTCACCTCCGACGCCGGTCGTCCAAAAACCCACTGAAAACGACTTCGTTGAGCTTCCCGGAGGAGAAATTGCGACACCCATTTTTCAAAATCAGCAAAATGTTGGGGATGAGAGGAATATTGTAGACGAGAAGACGAATGAAACCGGTGGCGGGTTCGGGTCAATCATAACAGAGGAGAGGAGAAAAAGCAGAGGAAGAAGATGGGGGTGTTTGAGGCAGAGGAGAGAGATTGTCGGAGAGATGGATCTGAGTGATGCTGTGAAGGAAATTTGTGAATGTTGGTTGCTTGAACAGAGAATTGGCGGCGGGAATCAGTACCAGAGAGGGAGGAGGAAGATGAAGAAGAAGAAGATTCCTCCGTTTGAAGATAGTATGGCCATGAAAGAGCACATCAGATCCTGGGCTTATGCAGTGGCCTGTACTGTTAGATGATCCCATTTTGTCGTCCCATGTTTCTACCCAAATTTTGTAATGAAATTTGTATTTTGTTTAATTAAGTATCGTAGGAATAAAAATAATAAATCTTAAAATCAATTTCTTCTTAATTTTTAACGTTGGGAGACAACAAGGATTTATTTGAAAAAAAATAATTATTTAAGAACTAATTATATATTGTATTAGTATAATATTATTTTAAAAAAAGTTTTGAAAATTAATAATTTTTATATGCTTAAAAAACATAAATTTGAGTAAGTTTGGGCCGAATCTGAAGCAGCCCAGAATCGGCCCAGAAGAACCAAGTTCACGATCATCGGCGACTTGTTGGCCATCTGTAGCAGCGGACCAATTCGTGAAGGCGAAGAGAGGCAACGATGACGGAGGCGCCTCCGAGACGACTAAGAGGCCACAAAGGCACTGCCACGTGCTGCATCGCCTCGAATGACCGTCCTGGTCTCGTTGCTACTTCAGGCGAGGTAGAGTAAGACTTACTTATGGCCTTTGCGTCCTCTTTCCTTGTTTCTACTGTATTGAATTTCAGTAGGTTGCATAAGCTTCCTTGGTTCTGTGGTGATATCTTATTTTTCTGGAGTGTATAGGATGGTTGTGTTTGCTGGTTTGACATGAGATGCAAAGATGTGGTATCCATTATGGAAGTAGGAAAAGAACCTATTACATCCATATGTTTCAAGCAAGGTCCATTATTCTCCCACTTATTCCTTTGTTTAAGTCTCAATGATCTGTAAGCCATAGCCACCGGCTTAAAATGTTTAGTGGTTTCTCAAGATTGAAATGATGACATTCTATCCAACATAACTTCGAAATATTTTGTTTTTTATATAGTTTTTCGCTGATCCATTCTACCCTTCTTATCAGGGAATGAAGATGTTATCTACATCTCCTCTGGGAAGGAAATTAAGTCATTTGATGTCCATCAGGTAAGGAAGTTTCATAATGTTAAAAACTTACTAAAAATATATTTGTATTTTAAAGGAAAGAACAACTCCTCCCTAAGTTTGCATATTACTTGCTGTCCATTTTGGCCACGTTTTTGTGTCTTTCGTATATGAAAATATATATCACTTCGATGCTGTCCCTTGCACTTTTAATTTATCAATGATTACTATACTGTCGACTAATTTTTTCCTTTACTTTTGGAGGCCACATCATCGAAACCATTGGAGAGTTATAGTTACAACAAAGAGGAGATAAATCAGGTAGAGGCGATCAGTAAGTTGTTTATGTTTGCATGTTTAATGATGGAAATAAGTTCTTCCTTTGTCAAGTTCTGTACTTTAAGGAGCGGAGACTTATTTCACAATTCAATATTCTTTCTCAATTAAAAAAAAAATAAAAAAAGGATCCGAAGCCAAGAGTCAAAATTTCTTTCCATGCAGGTTTCTTGTAGCCCAAAATCTTCTTTTCTGGCTGCTGCCGATGATGGTGGTGATGTTAAGGTCAGCATCTTTAGCTTACTGTGATTTCTTTTCTTGGGATTTGAATTCAAATGAGCATGCTGGTATATTTTTGTTCCTGATTTTGGTTCAGTTCAAGTAAATGATGGAACAGGTCTATGAGCTCTGGTAGTGGTAATATGTAATGAAATTTCTTTTTATCGGAGTATAGCTTGTCATAAGAACCCGAAATTTCTGGCATCAGTTATCTACAGCATTTTTAAGCAGATGTTGCTTTCTTATGTCTGTTTGAGTGACAGTGAGCGTGTAAGTTTTGATCATATAATTTTTTTTTCTACAAAATCTGATCAACTCATTTGCAGCCAGTTCATTGAAGCTTTTCTTTGGCCGTTTTATCTTCCCTCGCATGATATTGAATGTTGATATATCATACATAGTAATAATTTTTCCATTTCTGACATAACGGATATAGTAAGTTACAAATTGGTTTGTCCCATCTCATTCTTGTGTTCAAGCATGCACGAATTAACTCCTTTTAGTAATAAAAATGCAGAAGTAATGGTTTTACAATGTTGCTATTCCAAATTGTTAGATTAGATACTGATCATACTCTTCATGGCAGATCATTGATATTCACCAGAATTGCTTATACAAAACATTAAGATCTGGCCATACAAGTGTATCCTTTCTTGTATCTTGAAGCTTTTTTTTCTTTAACAAATCAGGGTTCTGTAATCCATTCTAGTCCCATGTGCTTTACAGTTCTTTAATTTTGTTCTATGGATCTCATCCTTGCATCCTAAACCATATATTTAGATCTGTAGCAGTGTTCAGTTCCTTCCTTGGAGACCTTGGGAAGGTAAACTCGACATTCTAACCTTCACCTCCAATTTTTTCAGACCATCAGTGATCCAATCTGCATTGTTTAGAAGTAGCTAAACATATTGAATTATGAGTTATTAATACCCTTAATCTTTGTTTTGGATTTGGAGAAGTTAAAAGTAGAGAGCTTATTTATCACGAGGCTTCATCTCATTGCAATTGAAAGAAAAAAACATAAAAAAAGAAATTGTCCAAGTTTCAAGATTTCTGTATAATACTTATGCTTGAGTCTAGATCTTCACTGAGATATACTATTCTTGTTGGATAGTTGGAAAAAAAAAAAAAATCTTAATATAGTTAATCTGGATTTGGAGTGATTGTTTGAGGTCAAGAGAAGATTTCTTATTCTTTCACATGAAAGATGTGTTTCAATTTCCATGTATTACAATTTGTCCATCAACTTGAAGTTGGCTGTAGGATCCTAGATCCTGAGGTTTCAGAGTTTTCTAGGAATATGATAGACAAATGCTTAACAGAGTGAACCAGTTCTACAATTACAAGTTACCATTGGCCAGAAAGTTAGGATTTATCATCTATGTTGTTTCCCATGCAAATGTATTTACAGTCCCTGGATGACCTCTAGACATTATTGAAGAGGTTACCAGTTGGAGAGAATGAAACTCAAGTTCTATATATTGAGGATTTATAGACGTTCTTGCGTTGACTATCACTCTTAGAATTTGCTCAACGATGAGAATTATAAATGTCAGGGGATAACGTGTCACAAGTTTGAATTATTTTTTCCTGCGACTTTGGAGTCACCTACAACATTGGTTTCGTTGCTAGTTGTTATTCTTGATACTGTATCGTCATTGTTTATGTTTCAAGTTGTCCCATGTTTAAATAATTGAACGCCTCACCATTCGTATCTGACTGCTTTTTTACAATTCCGGCATTATACAGTTATTACGGGAGGTCTTGATTCAAAGCTCATTATGTGGGACTTTTCCAGAGGACGTCCCATCAAAGTTCTTGATTTTGGTTCGTACTTATGCAGCCCATCTGTTTATGTGATTATTATTCAATGCTTTTCATTTTGTTTGCACTTGTGTGCCCGTTTTTCTTTTCGAGCATAGTTCATCTAATTTGTTTACCTTCCTATCTTAAACAGTAACTTATCCAAAATAACCACTCCAAGACAGTTGTACGAACATTCTTTGCTAATTTTCTTGCAGAAGTGTAGAGAGTTGGGGACCTCATTTGCCTATTATTATATTCCTCAGAACTTGATTTTCATTTTCCTGTAGAGTGAATCATGCAAGTGTTTAGAATTCTAGCCTGAAAGCTTATTTCGCATGTGGAAGTGGAATTGGTTTATGGATAAATACAATATACTAGTTGTAGTTTTAATCCTGGAAGGTATTTGTATCTTGCCTGTACAAGTTTTCTTTGATCCTGCCGTGAAGTTAGGAGCAGAAGTTGGGCATAGGGCCCCTTGGGTTTTATGTAAATTCATAACAATGTCTACAAGAACTCAAACTTGGGTCGTAAGGAATACGCCAATTTCTGTTCAGTTAATGTAAAATACACACTCATATAAGACTTCACTGTTATTAAAATTTGCGTTGTTTTTTCTTTTTCATCCTTCAACAGACTTCCCTGACAACAACCCTTCCAGTAACACAGGACAATGTTTTAATCCTGCATTTATTCATGCAATAGTAGTTCCTGAAGTTAATATGGTGGACAGATTGGGCCAGATATGTGTGGTTGCAAGGGGTGATGGTGTTGTTCATGTGATTGATATTGAATCCGAGAAATCAAAGATTTCCACAAAAACTAGTAAAAGAACACAAACTAGATCTAAGGGAGTTACAGCAGCTTGCGATGTGGATAACCAAGAGCAAAGTGGAAGAAAGAGGTTATATTTGGATTACACTGTTGGTGGACATTCTGCAGCTGTGTCCTGTGTGTAAGTAATTTCTTTCTCCTCCTCTGCAACATGACGGATCTCCCTTACCAAGTGGAAAATTTCAGGGCATTTTCTCGATTTGGGGAGAAAGGGAAGTTCATAGTTTCTGGTGGGAATGATAAATGCGTAAAGCTATGGAATTGGTCTGGAGTTCCTGATGCTGGGGAAGCTGGCAGCAGCAACAACAACAAAATTCTTCATTTGAACATCGATCTGAACAAAAAGGTTGTGATTTATTGATAGTTGCATGTCACCATCGATATCATTATTCATTACTTGTGCTTTTATGAATTAGTTTCTAAGTTTGGAATTTAACCTTCTGCAGGTGAATTGGCTATGTACTACTCCATCTGACACAGAAAACCTTGTGGTCTGTGATACCAGCAAGGTAGTGAAGGTATATAATGTTGCATAAGCCGACGGTGGTGCCTTCCCACAGAATCAGAGGTTAGAAAGAAACCCGAGGAATTATGAACCTGCTGCTGTTCTTATATTTAAAGCATCTGATTTTAGATCCTTTACAGTCACAATTTTGAGACCAAGAGTAAGCATTTGCTGAGAATTACCATGCTTCTACTCAACACTAAATTACACAACTTTGACACTAGATTTACTTGAAAAGGCTATTTGAAATATTCTTATTTTTATTTAAATATTTTTTGATTAAAAATCATGATAAAGCACCCGCAAAGCAACCTGGAACCTGCTCTGATCACTGCGCCATGGCTAATCACCCACTCGAGCCTGCTCCAACGCTCGGCCGCCCTCCATGCCGCATCGCTGCTCAGCGAAAAACATACCAGTAGGGGAGGCTGTCACTGTAAGGGAATCCTCTGACCGACACTGAACGAGAGGTCTACCGCCAACCGCCAGCGCCCAGCTCTGTAAAATCCACTAGTGAGGCGTTGATCGCCTCCTTGAGCATTGTCGGAGAGTAACATGAAATCTGATCTCATCATCCACATCCGCGTGAGCATTAAGCCAGCCAGAGTGGTCCGCGGCCGACCACTCGTTCCAGTCGCACAAAACGAAGAAACATTAGACGGGAAGAAATGCCGCCATAAATCCATGAACACCATGCATTTCCATATCAAATGTACAATTGTCTCGGCAGCTTTTTGACAGAAAAGACACCAGAAATTCGTAATAACCCCTTTGTCATAGTTTGTCCAGACTGTTGTTTAGAATTTATAGCTGCAAAACTAAACCTTTTGAGGCAGACGGGCCTTCCAAACACTCCTGCATAACAAGAACACTAGGAGGACCTGATCATCTCCCCGCCCATCTCCATATTATCAGCACTCTTCTCCGAAAAGTTGCCCTTTAGATTCAACCCCAACAGCTCTCATCTTCTCCATGGCTATTCAACGGTATGGAGACAATCCTTGTCACCTTTTCATCCAGGAAACCTCTCGCACCTTCCAGCTTCAACTAGCCGAGAATATTCATTTTCATTCTGAATAGATGTGTGAACAAACCAAAAACACTCATAAAGAATGTTTTGTTCTCATCTCCCGTGATCTAGTTCACTGGATATCCATTCATATATTTTAAAATAAAGTAAATGGTATAAATGGTAAGAATGATGTTTAATTTTTTATTTAGTTAAAAATAATATCTTTCAATTTTTTACACTAGTGTGAACAAATTTTCATTATTTATTATTGAAATCTACCAAAAGGGTAATTTGTTAAATCAGGATATTTCAGCTCGACTAAACAGACTTCATTGATCATTCGTATGAATTCAACGGTTAACCAATCCATCAATCAACAGTAGCCAAGTTTTGATTTTTCCCGCCAACAGTTTTCTTTACAATGATCATTTCATGGGTCTTGTTCGAAAGAAGAAGATCCAAATTCCAGTAAGGAGTACACTTCAGTTAGAAGATTCACAGACTCCCGGTTGTCTGTGTTTGTGGGGTTGCTTTCTGGTTTCTCATGTTGGGGTTTGGTGCACAATCGTCTGTTAGTAGTTCAAATCAAGGACGTACTCTGCCCAACAAAATTGTTGCTTACACTTCCCGCAAAATTCAAATCTGTTTCTGCACACACTTTGCTTCTCATCTCTTCTTCCTCTCTGTGCAGATGGGTGAAACCAACTTTCCAACGACTACCCTCAATTCCTCCCCATTTCTAAAATGCTCTCACCCCTCCTCTCGCACAGATCGATACGACCCATCTGGGTTTTGCGTTTTCCATTTAAAATCCACCCACAAGCGCTGGGTTGAGAGGATTCGGTGCAAATCTTTGATTTAGGGTTGCAGAATCACGGGTATCGGAAGAAAGGGCAATGATGGTTTCTGATATTCCCATTTGCCACACTTGTGGTGAGCCAGTCGGTGTTGATGCCAATGGAGAGGCATTCGTTGCCTGCCATGAGTGCCATTTTCCTATTTGCAGAGTCTGCGTTCAGTATGATATTAAGGAAGGCAGAAATGTTTGCTTACGTTGTGGGTCTCCATTTGACGGTATCTTCTGATTACTAAACTATTCCTGTTGCTTTCATTTCGAGGTCTTACGCTTTTGCTGCTCAGGAACTTGAATTTCAGTTTCTATTCCAGTTTGAGATAATTTGTGATTGATTTGCTAATACTTAATGAATTGTTTAAGAAGTTTGGAGTATCCATGGAAATTATGGGTTGGGAATAAAGTCATTCCAAACAAGCCTATGATTCGCACTGTTTGATATCAATAAATAAGCGGTTCTTGTCTTTCCAGTGGTTCTGAATTTGCTTGCATGTCCTGAATTTTCAGAGAACTTGCTGATGGATGCTGATACGAAGAGATCAGGAGATGAAAACACAATGGCATCTCATCTCAGTCACTCACAGGTGAAATTTATTTCGTCAGTTTTGTATGCTTGTGACCGAGTTACATGTGGTTAGTATTTAATCTCCTATATGTTCAACGTCTCACGAAGTTATTTCTCAACTTTTTCAATTTTTTTTGCTTAGGACGTTGGAGTTCATGCTAGACATATCAGCAGTGTGTCAACAGTGGATAGTGGTAATGAATATTAATTTCTTCAATCACGTTGGGAGACTTTAATATTGTTCCTATTCTTATTAATATCTTCCTGTTTTTGTGAAGAATTGAATGATGAATCTGGGAACCCAATTTGGAAGAACAGAGTAGAGAGTTGGAAGGATAAGAAGAATAAAAAGAAAAGGCCTACCGTGAAGGCTGAACAGGAAGCTCAAATTCCTCCCCAACAACAAATGGAAGAGAAACAGTAAGTACAACCAGGTTTTGGCTTTTTTAATCTGATTTTTGAATGCGTGATTGGAGCTAAAAGCTGGTTTCTGTGTGCTGATGTGCTTTTCTATTAAACTGCCTTCATATCTGCAAAATTCTTAATGGCTTGGATTTTTTGACATCGTATTTCTGAGGAGAATGTAAGCTGATGTTATAAATTTTAGTCAGAGAAAGGGCTAGAATTACGCTCTTCTGATGATATGATATTAAGTCATATCAACTTACGAAAAATGTGAATTTTGTTCTTCCAGGATTTCAGAGGCGGCTGCGGTTACACACACATTTTCTTCAGTTTATCCAATTCCATCCAGCAGATTAACACCATACAGAATTGTGATAATCATGAGATTGATCATTCTAGCTCTTTTCTTCCAGTATCGAATAACAAATCCTGTTGATAGTGCTTTTGGTCTATGGCTTACTTCTATCATATGCGAAATCTGGTTTGCCTTCTCCTGGGTGTTGGATCAGTTCCCTAAATGGTCTCCCGTCTGCAGAGACACATTCATTGACAGATTATCGGCCAGGTAGGAGCAAGACAGCAAAACTTATTAACGTATTTGTGAAGTAAATTGGGAGTGTTATTCTTATAATCAGTTTTTTGGGTTCTATCGTGGTAACAAGCCCACCGCCAGATATTGTCCTCTTTGAGTTTTTCTTTTTAGGCTTCATCTTAAGGTTTTTAAAACGCATCTAATAGGGAGAGGTTTCTACACCCTTACCCTTATAAAGAATGTTTCGTTCTCCTCCCCAACCAATGTGGGATCTCAAAATCCACCCCCATTCGGGGCCTAGCGTCTTCGTCGGCACTCGTTCCCTTCTCCAATCGATATGGGACCCTCAATCCACCCCCTTCGAGGCCCAACGTCCTCGCTGGCACATTGTCTCTTGTCTACCCCATTCGGGGCTCAGCCTCCTTGCTAGCACATCGCTCGATGTCTGGCTCCGTTACCATTTGTAATAGCCCAAGCCCACGGCTAGTAGATATTGTCCTCTCTGAGCTTTTCTTTTCAGGCTTCCCTCAAGGTTTTTAAAACGCGTCTGCTAGACAGAGGTTTCCACACCCTTACAAAAAAATGTTTCGTTCTCCTCTCCAACAGATGTGGGATCTCACCATGTCACTTTCTTAACCCAACAAAACATGGTAATTGGGCTGTAGTAAAGATATTTGGGTACCATGTAGGCCAGGAAGAATGATAAAATGTCGGATAAAATATGGAATAATGAAAAAGGTCGTGGGTATGGTTTGTGTTTCAATTTATTGTTCCTGATGTTGTATGGTTTGTGTTTATCTGTTTCGAGGTCAGGTTTGAAAGAGAGGGAGAACCTTCCCAGCTTGCTGCTGTGGATTTTTTTGTGAGTACCGTTGATCCATTGAAAGAACCTCCATTAATCACTGCCAATACCGTGCTTTCAATCCTTGCTGTGGACTATCCTGTCGATAAAGTTTCCTGCTATGTGTCTGACGATGGTGCAGCTATGCTCACATTTGAATCTCTTGTCGAGACAGCCGACTTTGCAAGAAAGTGGGTTCCATTCTGCAAGAAATTTTCTATTGAACCTCGAGCTCCTGAGTTTTACTTCTCACAGAAAATAGACTATTTGAAAGATAAAGTGCAACCTTCTTTTGTCAAGGAACGTAGAGCAATGAAAGTAAGAACCTCAAGCTTCCTCTTCATATTCTGCTTCTTGTTCATTCCCATGAATTGAGAGATCTCACGTCGGTCGGAGAGGGAAACAAAGCATTCCTTATATGGGTGTGGAAACCTCACCCTCCATAAATGGGGAGATTTCACGTCGGTCGGAAAGGAAAACAAATCATTTCTTATATGGGCGTGGAAACCTCACCCTTGATCCGGTGGGCTTGAGCTACTAAGTGACTTGTTTTATTTGTATTTAAAATATATAATTTAGTAAGTGAATGGTCGGGAAACAGTTATTTAACAATTAGTCTGCTGATTCGTGGCAGAGAGCTTATGAAGAGTTTAAAGTACGAGTCAATGCTTTGGTAGCAAAGGCTCAGAAAACGCCAGATGAAGGCTGGTTCATGCAAGATGGAACAGCTTGGCCAGGAAATAATCCACGTGACCACCCTGGAATGATTCAGGTTAAACACTACTCATTCTACTAACACAGAAGAATGTTCCACTTCTGTTTGACTGATTAATTTTCTAAGGCAAATTAATGCCCAATTATATTGTGCATGAAATGTCCGACTCCCTGAATGCCCTACCTCAATAGAAAGGGTTCAGTTTAGATTGTATCAAAATGTTCAATCACCGAGGATGAATTGTTTCAGGTTTTTCTTGGCAATACTGGCGCCCATGACATAGAGGGTAATGAACTTCCTCGACTAGTCTATGTCTCCAGAGAGAAGAGGCCTGGTTACCAACATCACAAAAAAGCCGGCGCTGAAAATGCTCTGGTATTCAATTATCTATCATACTTTTATTTTTTGCAGGCACATCAAAGTTGTAAACTCAAATATTTTTCCTTAAACAGGTAAGAGTATCTGCAGTCCTCACAAACGCCCCCTTCATTCTCAATCTTGACTGTGATCACTATGTTAACAATAGCCAAGCTATACGTGAGGCAATGTGTTTCTTGATGGACCCACAAGTAGGCCGAGATGTATGCTACGTTCAATTTCCTCAGAGGTTTGATGGCATTGATCGAAGTGATCGATATGCAAATCGCAACACAGTTTTCTTTGATGTGAGTTTAAATTAGTTTTATTTTCTAAAAGCATATATGATCATTCTCTTCTGAGTTCTTGATCCCTGCTTTAGTCAGTCTTGAGGCTCGCCTGTTCTGAGGATCTTCATTTTTGTTTCAGGTCAACATGAAAGGATTGGATGGCATCCAGGGACCAGTTTACGTGGGTACAGGTTGTGTTTTTTATAGACAGGCTCTTTATGGCTACGGACCTCCTACTATGCCTAGCTTATCTAAGACATCCTCATCATCCTGCTCTTGGTGTGGCTGCTGTTCGTGCTGTTGTCCTTCCAAGAAGATCTCAAAAGATCCAACTGAGATTCAGAGAGATGTGAAAAGAGAAGAGCTAGATGCTGCAATCTTTAACCTCAGGGAAATAGATAGTAAGTCTAATCTGGGAGGAACACTGTTTTAGAAATTGAAGGCAGTAGTTCTCCAGCTTGTCATTAAATCTAGTTTTGGTTTTGTTCTACAGATTATGATGAGTACGAGAGGTCAATGCTAATTTCTCAATTGAGTTTTGAGAAAACTTTTGGCTTATCTTCTGTATTTATTGAGTCGACACTAATGGAAAATGGAGGAGTTGCAGAATCTGCAAATTCATCGATTTTGATCAAAGAAGCAATTCATGTCATTAGCTGTGGTTATGAAGAGAAGACTGCCTGGGGAAAAGAGGTATTTGTGAGATCCTGCCTCGGTTATAAGGGTGGAATCTTTCCCTAAAAGATATTGTCTACTTTAGACCGTTAAAAATGGTATCAGATCTAGACACTGAGTAGTGTGCCAGCGAGGACGCTGGGCCTTCAAGGAGGGTGGATTGTGAGATCCCACCTCGATTGGAGAGGAGAACGAAACATTCTTTCTAAGGGTGTGGAAACCTCTCCCTAACAGACGTGCTTTAAAATCATGAGGCTGATGTTGATACGTAACGGGTCAAAACAGACAACATCTGCTGGCGGTGGACTTGAGCTCTACCACTATCTCTCTCTTTTACATGAATATGAACCGTAGTCAATACAACCATCATTGGGCTTATGGTTTTGCTTTTCAGATTGGTTGGATATATGGTTCAGTCACTGAGGATATCTTAACGGGTTTCAAGATGCATTGCCGAGGATGGAGGTCCATCTACTGCATGCCCTTGAGGCCAGCATTCAAAGGATCAGCACCCATTAACCTTTCTGATCGTCTGCACCAAGTTCTTCGATGGGCACTTGGATCTGTTGAGATTTTTCTCAGTAGACATTGTCCATTATGGTATGGATTTGCAGGCGGTCGGCTCAAATGGCTCCAAAGAATGGCATACATTAACACCATTGTCTATCCCTTCACTTCCCTCCCTCTCGTTGCGTACTGCTCATTGCCTGCAATCTGCCTGCTGACTGGAAAATTTATCATACCAACGGTAAGTATATCTACTCTCGCATTGTTGTTTTAACGTATGCATGAAAATATTCAAATATAATCCACAAATTGTATACTTTAAGAAGCATCTCCTTGCCATGTCTGTTCATAGTCTTTGGTAATACCCAAATTGAATTGTGTTGCTCCTGCTGCATTTTTGGGACTGAATATCCTTATTATAGTGAAAATCCTTCTGTATGTCTTCGCCTCATTTTTTTGCTAAACATCATGCAGCTCTCAAACCTAGCAAGTACTCTTTTTCTGGGCCTCTTCTTGTCCATCATTCTCACAAGTGTTCTTGAGCTGCGTTGGAGTGGTGTTAGCATCGAAGATCTATGGCGTAATGAGCAATTCTGGGTCATCGGAGGCGTCTCGGCCCATCTCTTTGCTGTTTTCCAAGGATTTTTAAAGATGTTAGCTGGTGTGGACACCAACTTCACAGTTACTGCAAAGGCAGCTGACGACGCCGAGTTTGGAGAGCTATACATGGTGAAATGGACAACACTTTTGATCCCTCCTACAACTCTTATTGTTGTTAACATGGTCGGTGTCGTTGCTGGATTTTCCGATGCACTAAATGGTGGATATGAAGCCTGGGGACCTCTTTTCGGCAAGGTATTCTTTGCCTTCTGGGTTATTTTTCATCTCTATCCATTCCTCAAAGGTCTCATGGGTCGCCAAAACCGGACTCCAACCATTGTTGTTCTGTGGTCTGTACTGTTGGCATCAGTTTTCTCACTCGTCTGGGTGAAGATAAACCCATTTGTGAACCAAATTGACAGCACAACCATTGCACAAAGCTGCATTGCCATAGATTGTTGAGTAATATTGAAGAAATTTATCGAAACCCTTCAATTTCTTGTCAAAGACTCTGCTGTGATTGTCTATAGGATTCACAACCAGTTCCTTTATAGCATAGTTTGAGATGAAAACATACAGATTCATCTGAATATGTATGAATGTTTTGGTTCAACATTTAAGCTTCAGTTTGTACAATGTAATCATTAGTGTGAGAAACACCAATTTGAATACAATAGCCATCCACCTTCCACGAAATTTTGTTCTTGCTCACTCTTTCTAGGCATACCATTAGTTGTCTTTTTAGGGTATTTCCTTTTGAACTTTTCCTTAAAGTTTTGAAACGCGTTTACTAGATAGAGATTTCCACATGCTTATAAAGAATGTTTCGTTCTCATCTCCAATTGATGTGAGATCTCGCTGGCACTTGTTCCTCTCTCCAATCGATGTGGAATCTCACAATCTATCTTCTTTTGAGGCCCAACGTCCTTACTGTCACACTGTTCGGTGTTTGACTTTGATACTATTTGTAATAACTCAAGTGCCTCGAAAGAGGGTAGATTATGAGATAGACGCTAGGCTCCGAAGGAGGTGGACTATGAAATCCCACATTGGTTAGAGAGAAGAACGAAACCTTCTTCAGGATGTGGAAACCTCCCCTACAGACATATCTTAAAACTTTTAGGGGAAGCCGGAATAAAATAACCTAAAAAAAAGACAATATTTCGATTACAAATACAATCTCATAAATAAGGTGTTACAAAAAGAATATCATAAATAACATGTTAGTGGAAAGTTTGATTTGTTTGGTAACGATGATTGGGATGACTGGTATATTTTAATCATCAAACCCATCAAGATCTGATATGAACATTGAAAGCTTCAATATGAAATTGGAAAACTTCTCATCATTTTTCCTTAGTCAGCAGCCAAAATTGTCATCTGGGCATTATGTTAAAATGATCAAGAGCCAGGGTATTTTGGTAATCATGCCAACTGTCCCATTCCAACTCCCAACCTTTGCTCATTAAATTACTCTCAGCTTCAGCTGGCGTCCTTCAGCTCACACTCCCAACGTCTCTCTGACCAACGATGAAACAGCCACTGCAAAAGGCCGTGATTTTCTCGCTTCTCCTCTTAATCTCCACCGCCACCGCCACCGCCGCTACTCCGGCGCCTCCCATTGAAGATCCTCCTACTCCATCTCCGATCTCCGCCCCATCGGACGCACGGCCATTACTGCCACCGACATCGCCGTCGCCATTTTCTTCACCATCATCATCTTCATCTTCCAACTCTCTTGACCCGAAGCAACTTAGAGCTTTGCAATCGCTCAACATCCCCACCTTCAAGGACCCCTGCAAGCGACCCTCACTTCACAACGCCACCGTTTGCGATTCCTCCGCGCCGTTTCGGCACCTCGTGTTCCTCCGCCTGGTCAATTGCTCCGACGACGTCGCTTTGTCATTCACAGCTCTCAAATCCCTTTCAACTCTCAGATCTCTTGAATTTGTTGACTGCCCCATTTCCCCTATTCGCTTCCCTGCCGATCTGGTTGCCTCTCTCCGATCCTTCACTTGCACAAACAGCCTCCGCAAGCTCACCGGCGTCTGGCTTAGCCGTCTCGAGAACCTCACCGATCTCTCTGTTACCAATGTCCCTGTTAATGCCTCGGGTCCTTTCGTTATACTTGGCAACATGAATATCCTCAAATCTGTGACTGTCTCCAATGCGAATCTTACGGGTTACTTTCCGAAGCATTTGAATCGCAACCTTACCCACATTGATTTTTCGGGTAATATGCTCAAGGGAAAGCTACCCACTTCGATTACTCTGCTGGAGAATCTAGAATCTTTGAATCTAGCTTCTAATGCGTTCAATGGCGAGATACCCACTTCAGTTGGGGACCTGATATCGCTTCGGAACTTGTCGTTGGCATCAAATTCACTTTCGGGATCGATCCCGGAATCAATTTCGGCAATTCCTGGATTGGTTCACCTCGATCTGAGCTCAAATCAGTTGAATGGAACAATTCCCAACTTCCTTTCGGAGATGAAGAGCTTAAAGTATCTGAATCTCGAGAACAACCAGTTTCATGGGGTAATGCCTTTCAATGGATCTTTCTTGAAAAGGCTGGAAATTTTTAGGATAAAGGGGAATAGCAACCTTTGCTACAACCATTCGATTCTATCATCCAAACTGAAGCTGGGGATAGCTCCTTGTGATAGACATGGGCTTCCATTGTCGCCCCCGCCAGCTAAGGACGATTCGTCGGCTGATGAAAACAGCGACTACGATGACAGTGATGGAGATGATTCTAGCACCCGCCACAAGGAGTCTCATAATGGCCCCAATAAAGTCGTGCTTGGAGTCGCAATTGGGCTGTCTTCCATAATTTTTCTCATCATTTTCCTGGTTTGTATGTCCAAGTGTTGTCGTTGAGAGTGAAGATCGATCGGCTTTACTTCTAGAGTAGAATTATTTGGTTCTTTCTTCTTCTTCTTCTGTTCTTGGTAGAATAATTAGTAAAGAAACCATGATAGGCATAGGCATTGTAAATGTAGTGGCAGGACAATTTGGTTGTCGTTTGTTCTTTTTGGTGGATAGTTCCAATTATTATTTGAGTACGGCATGTTTTGATGTGTTCATTTTGAGTGTTATCAACATCGTTTCAAGCTTTTCCTTTTGTTTTTTCTATTATGACACGATTTGCTATTGCCTCAATAAAATCTCATTATGTTCAGTGTCTCAACTTTGTTACTCTCCCTGTCTCAAACTGGCTTCTTCCTTTTATTCACCGGTAACCTCTACAAGAACAATATCCATCCTTGAAATGATGAAAACGACTAGAATCTCTCAAAACGATCTCCCTCTTGGTGTCTTTCGACATGAACCTGGCCATCTCGTGACAGTCGCCGCAAACCCGGAGATTTTTAGTCACCCGTATTGTCTTGCCGGGTGGGAGATTCAGCATTCCAAAGGCCATTGCTAACTTCTCACTGTGTCCACAGAGGGCAACTTCCTTCTCCCTTTCATCTGCATTTAACAAAGCATACCTTGTTTTTGGAGAGTAACCTTCTTCCTTCATCTTGCTTCTTAGTCTTGTCAGAAGTAGCTCTATCTTCTTGGCTTGGGGTTTGGAGCAATCTCCAGCAACAAAGATGTTCACCTTGCCCTTGATCTCTATCCAACTGCAGCCTGGATTCTTCTTCAAACCGTGTCGTCCAATCCTCGTCCTTAACTTTTGAACTTCTTCCCACTTCTCTGCCTCTGCATAGATGTTAGCCATAAGTACATAATAGCCTGTGTTTTCTGGTTCCAGTTCAAAGATTCGTTCTGCAACTTTTTCTGCTAGTTTGACATCATGGTGTATCCTGCATCCGCACAACAATGCACCCCAAATTGTGGCGTCTGGTTTGATCGGCATCGTTTCGATGAATTTATGCGCTCTCGCCAGATTCCCCGTTCGGGCAAGAAGATCCACCATACATGCATAGTGCTCCAGTTTGGGTTCAATCTGACATTCTTTCTTCATAATAGTGAAAAAGTTCCATCCTTCATCAAGCAGTCCAGAATGGCTGCAGGCATAAAGTATTGAAATGAAGGATACTTCATCGGGCTCAATCCCAGCTATTCTCATCTGGTTGAAGGCATTGACAGCTTCACTACCATAGCCATGCATCCCATATCCAGCTATCATCACTGTCCATGAGACAAGGTCCTTGTTGAGAATCATATCGAAGAGCGACCGGGCAAGGACTAATAGCCCGCACTTGACATACATATCGACAAGTGCATTAGCAACAAATTTGTCCCTTGAGTATCCATTTCTTAATGCATATCCATGGATTTCTCTACCCTTATCCAACGCTGCAAGGCTTGCACAGGCTGGAAGGATGCATGCCACTGTCGTGCCATCGGGCTTCGATTCTCTTTGCATCTCTGCAAACAAGCTCAGAGCTTCATTCGGAAGACGATTCTTTGAGTAACCTCCGATCATAGTATTCCATGAAATAACATCCTTCCTTTTCACGTGAGAAAATACATCAGCTGCGTCCTTCATGCTGCCGCACTTGGCATACATGTCCATAAGAGCATTACTGACAAACGAGTTAGTTTCCAAGTTGTTTTCTTTGATGTAGTTGTGTAAACTCTTCCCACTGTTCAAGTTGCCATTAATAGCACAAGCATGAAGAATGCTTGCAACAGCATACACATCCGGGAGCACGCCTCTGCTTTTCATTTCGTTAAACAACTCAATCGCGCCATCGGACAGACCTTCACGAACATAGCCTGCAATCATCGAAGTCCAAGATACAACAGTTTTCTCATCCATTCTCTCAAACACTCGAATGGCACTGTTCAAATCCCCACATTTTGAGTACATGTCCAGTAAAGTGTTATTGAACATAACATCTCTGTCAAGAGCAGCAGCAGCCTTTATTGAATAAGAATGGAGTGTCTTGCCCAACGAAAGAGTACCCATATTTGCACAAGCTACAAGAACATTGACCATTGTAGCCAAATCAACATCAACACTGAAAACTAACATCCTTAAGAAAATCTCAATTCCTCTGTCTTCTAAACCATTCTTAACATAGCCACTGATCATAGAGTTCCATGAAATGACATCTCGGTCACTCATTTCATCGAACAGCTTCCGTGCACTTCTAACCTTTCTACCCACGAAGTAGAACGAAATTAGTGAATTAACGACTGCATTGTAAGAAGTAAAACCCAACTTGCAGATCAACCCATGAACCTGCCTACCCTCTTCCACACGTACAACTGCTGCGAAACATTTCAGAACACTGGAAAATGTGTAAGAATTAGGGTTTATCCCCAATTCCAGCATTCGCTTAAACAAATTTATACTCTCTCCATAGTTACCACTTCCGGAATACTCACTGATCATAAGGTTCCAGAGGAAAACCTTCTTTTCAGAGAGTTTATCAAAAATCATCCTACCTTCTCTAAGATCCCCGCATTTCACATACATAAAAACTAGTTTCGCCCCTAAGATTCCATCTATTACAACTTCATTAGATTCAATTATTGAATGAACCCTTCTTCCATCTCGTATAGATTTTTGTTCAGCACATAGCTGCAAGATGATGCAATAAGTATCCAAATCAAGGTTGGAATTTTGGGAGCTGCAAAGAAGCTCTATCGCATTTTTGAGATCACCCACTTCACAAAACTTGACAATTTTGCGGGAATTATTCAGTTCAGCATCGATGTAGTTTTTCGCTTCCAATGCTGCGGGGGTGTAGCTCTCTGTAGAAGCATAGGCCGAATTCGAGAAGGAAGATTGCGAATTGGGTTTGACAAAGGCTGAAGATTGCCGGAATTTCAAGTTCACTAAACCACGATGGTCGTACCCTGCCGAAGATAACCAGAAGGTTGGAGGGGCTTTTGCTACCAGTAAGAACATAGCTTTCGCCGAGAAGTCCCAGCAAGAAACAGCGAAAATGGTAACGAATTTCTTCTAATAAAGAAAGAAAATAGAGAGCAACAATAGGGCGAAATGAAAGGGAAGAATGAATGATGAGACGGACACGTGGGAGCACAAGCTTGAGAGGCACCTGAAGCAGCTGTAACACTACATACCTAGTAGATATTGTCGGTTTGACATGTTACTTATAACCATTAGCCTCACGATTTTAAAATGTATCTGTCAGGGAGATGTTTCTACACTATTGTAAATACTATTTTGTTCTCTATTTAACTCACGTGGGATCTCACAATCTATCATTTGGAGACCTAACGTCCTCACTAGCACACGGTGCTTGATAAGTTGAGGGCCCATTTCTTCTTCCCCTTGAAGCTCCCGCTTTGATATCAAAAACCCGTCTTGAATTTTGCAAATCCATTATGAAAACATACCGAACAGCTCAAACCTATCCATGGCCACTGCTGAAAAATCACCACAGACCAGGTAGCTCTTCTTGCTCTCAAAGCCCACATCACAAGCGACCCCAATGGCATAATTACAAACAATAGGTCTGAAACTACCTCAGCCTGTAACTGGGTTGGCATAATTTGTAGTATAAATCACAGCCGAGTGACGAGCTTAAATTTTTCTTACATGGGTTTGCATATATGGCTCTGTGACGGACACTCTTCGTTAAACTCAAGTCTTGTTTCTTAAATCACGTTTCCTTTGCAATGCAGTGTTGGGGTTGGATGGGATTGTTTCCAGAAGAGGTAAAGCATTCTGTTAATGGAAACATTGACAAGGTAGAAAGAAGGCTAGAGATGAAATGATTTGTACTACTAGAGAAATGAGGGTACCCAAATCATATCCTCCCTAAATGACCGATGTGCAGATTCAATCACCAATCTTTTAGCTATTCAGAGTGAATGTCTTGCATCCATTGTATTGTTGGCCTTGTCGTTGACGTGGACAGTATGATCATCAGAGAAGAGGCCGAGTATCAAACATGTTCTTGGCCCTCTCAACAAAATCAAGACGAGAATTGGGCAGTCCCAAGTCCATAAATCTTGAATGTATGAATAAAAGAGAGTTTGGTTTGGAATGCCCTTTTGAAATAGTACTTTAAATAAGACTGTTTGCTCATTTGATGGAAAAATCACAAATTTAATACCACATACACTTCAAAATTTAAGGACCACATATGATTAAACTCGTAATTTAACTAAGGTATAATTTTCATTAAATTAAAACTTTAATCCCTGATTCTTGCCATTTCATTTCGTTCTTCAGATTGGGTTTGGATCCTCCTCTTCTATAATCTATATCAGCCACCAGCGTGGATCTCTGATTCATTTTGGGGTTGGCGTATAAGAATCATTTAGGCCATGCGATTGGAAAATTTCATCATACGATCATATATAGAAGGACAAATCTTCCAAAAAAGTCAAGGTAGTTGTACCAACGGTTCTGTGAAATTTTTGGGTGATAAGATTTACTGGACCCGCCAATTCCAACATTCACCCTCTTCTTCTTCTTCCTCGTTCTCCCAAGTTCAGTTAAGGCTCTATTGTTCAATAATGTGGGAACCCAGAAAGGGAGTAGCTCTGAAGCAGACGTTGAGCCCTGGTTGGTAGCCTGTAACTGTTCGCAAGTATTTCTTGGTGTTCAAGGTTAGTCTGAAAGTGTTATTCGGCCTTTAATATTTTGCTTTTATTGCACTCATCTATTCTCACCGGACTTTTCAGCTTTCCTTTCCTTTTGTTCCTAACGTGTATGCATACCTTCTTGTTTAACAATTTTCTTTGTTTACCAAACTTGCATTTTTGTTAGATCACTTCTGTCTTTGTGTTGGTGGGTTGTTTTCTGAGAAAGACAGACAGAGAGAATCTGTAAGAAAAAGAGAATGTGAATGCAGGCCTTCATAGTTTATGGTTACATGTTTTTTTGTTATATGGTTCCTTAAAACACCAAAGTTTCTGTATAGTGCAAGGAAGGATAGATGTTTGAGAGATAAAAATGGGGAAGCAAGGGGTCTCCAGAAGCTTGCGCCCTGAGTCTCAGAGTGATGGAATGTCATTAGGAATGAAAGATTATCAGATTAGATGTTGTTCAGAAAACTTTTGTGGGAATAATCCTTCTATAGGGAGGAGGCTTTCAGGGGAAGATGTGAACTCAGGTTTGAAAACCGTATCAGTTCATGGATTGAAACATGATGTTTCCAAAATTAGTGCTTCTAAGGGATCCTATGGGAGCAAAAGAAATGTTTGGCTTCAAAAGCATGTGAGGTCAATTTTGTTTATGATTGGGGTGATTGGCTTTGTTTTTTTGGTTGATTCCTTAACAGTATCCCTTGTCAATTTGATTATTCGCCGGAACACTTCACCTGCCAGAAAATCAAGTGGTATCAAGGTAAAATGTAGGAATGTTTCTAGATTTAATTGGGTTGGTAGTAGCTTTTTAAATATGGCGTTGATACGTATCCTTATATGCTTGGATCCTTCATACTCTCTCCCCATGATTTTAGTAAAAGTTTAGATAAGATCCATCAGTACTGACTTAGTAGAATGCTTAAATTCTATGGATAGAGATGGTCAGTGGATATTACAATGTTCTTAACATTAATGCTCTAGTGATGAGATTTTCATTTTTGTTGACTCAAGGATGATAATGGTCCCAATGTTCACAAAGAAAAATCTCCAATCCAGATGTATGACCGCCTTGTACATTTGGCCTCTGTTTCTCTTGCAAAGGTTTGCTCCTTGACTCTTCACATACTGTAAATGTTGTCATTTTTCTGATGAAATCTTACAAAGTTGAGACTGTTCTGCTTTCAGCTTGAGTTTAAACCAGAGAAATCAAGCTTGTGGAAGGAGCCATATCTTCAGGCCTCTGGATGGGTACCCTGTGCAGACGGAAGCGTTGTATCCGATTTAGGTACCCGATCAGACATTTAACTCTTCGACGTTTATAAAACCCTTATAATTTTTGCTCAGATAATTGCTAATCGCTGCTGCAGACACAATGAGTATACTAGAGTTTAGTGCATGATTACTTTATCATGTGACTGACACTCAGTTGTAATCTTGGAGCAGGGAAGTTTGATAAGACTAATGGTTACATAGTTGTCAGTGCAAATGGTGGTCTTAATCAACAACGAGTTGCTGTAAGTGTTTGCATCTTCCATGTCACTATTATCCTTATTAGATTGTTGGAGAGTTCTATGTTCTACCTGCATATCAGCGCATCCAAACGCCTATAGATGATGAAATACTACAGTTTAGTGCCTATAGATGATGTTCTCTTAGTCTTCACGTGGGCTTACAACTCTTGCAGATCTGCAATGCTGTTGCACTGGCATCTCTTCTTAATGCAACTCTCGTAATTCCAAGATTTCTCTACAGCAATGTATGGAAGGATCCAAGGTCTGAGGTCTTTCTGAATCCATACCATTCTACTATTTTTTTTTTAGTTCAACCATATGCGGGGTGGGAGATTCAAACCTCTACCTCTTGGTCGAGGGTACATATTTTGCTAGTCTAACTTTGTCACTTATAACCATTCTCGACTGATGTGGCTATGTAGGAATGATGAAGTGGCACCTTCCTTTCATTTATGCATTGTTGGTTGACTTGAGAACATTTAATTTACTATAATTTCACGCAGATGAAATTTATGGTCATTCAACTATATAAAATAACAATCACCATTCAACTATAGAAGCATTTCCAAAACTGAATCATTGTTCTTGTTTAATTTTTCACATTAATGTTCGACTTCTGGCCATGGCAAGCATTTGTGATTTTATGCTTTTAATGAGAATGCAGCCAGTTTGGTGACATATACCAAGAAGATTACTTTATGAATACTCTTCAAGATGATGTACATATTGTCAAGGAACTCCCTTCTTTCTTAAAGTCTGTAGATCTAGAAGCAATTGGTATTCAGGTACGTTATAAATAAGTGTAAATACTTCATATAACAACTTCTACTCCGGAAACAAGTTAGTAACTCCTGGTCTTTTTTTCAGATCACTGATGCAGATATTGCAAAAGAGGCAAAGCCCACTGATTATATTAGAACCGTTCTCCCTCTCCTTTCGCAGAATGGAGTCGTTCACTTCCTTGGCTTCGGAAATCGACTTGGCTTTGATCCCATACCCTTCAACCTTCAGGTTGTAAGCCAAATATAACAGGACAAACATTATTGCTATTAGGATTTAGCTTGGTATCAACATGAGTCTGAAGTGTAGGTATTTCTTAATGATTTGCTGCAACTTTTTCACATTGCAGAAATTAAGATGTAAATGCAACTTCCATGCTCTGAAGTTCACACATAAAATCCAACAAGTTGGTTCTTTATTGGTCAAAAGGATCAGAAAGTACGAAGCCGCCAAGAGTATGTTAGATAAACACCTGCTAGGGAACTTCATAGACTATGTGGCATCCAAAGAGGACAAAGTTGTTGGAGGTCCAGTGAAGTATCTTGCTTTACATTTGAGATTTGAAGTGGATATGGTTGCATACTCCCTCTGTGACTTTGGAGGTGGAGAAGATGAGAAGAAGGAGCTTCAAGCTTACAGAGAAATCCATTTTCCTTTACTGATCGAGCGTTTGAAGAAGTCAAGGTACTTCAATGGAGTTCTTTTCTTTTTTTCAGACAGTATGAGCTTATGTTAGTAGATGCTGATCACTTCGGGATTACGAATTGGTATGCAGGACAATTCCTTCAACAGAGTTGAGAATGTCAGGGAGATGCCCATTGACACCAGAAGAAGCAGCACTTGTTCTAGCCGGCCTTGGGTTCAAACATAGAACTTATATCTATTTGGCTGGATCTCATATATATGGTGGAAATTCCCGGATGCGAACCTTCACCAACCTCTATCCTAACTTAGTCACGAAGGAAACACTTCTTACTCCCAGTGAGCTTGCACCATTTCAAAACTTCTCTTCTCAGGTATAACATTGAAGAGCATGCATGTGACAATTATCTCTCTCTCAGTAATTTCAAATGCATATTCTCTGGGAACCAAGCACTTCGGAAAATGTAGTTATATTTCCTGTTTGTCAATTCATTAGACTGAATGCCTGTATATAGCTTGCAGCGTTGGATTTTATTGCCTGTGCGAGTGCTGATGTCTTTGCCATGACCGACTCTGGAAGCCAACTATCATCTCTGGTGTCAGGATTTCGAACTTACCATGGAGGTGGCAATGCTCCTACTTTAAGACCAAACAAGAAAAGGTTAGCAGCAATCTTGTCCGAGAATAAGACCATAGGTTGGAAAACTTTTGGAGATAGAGTTAGTAAGATGATTGAGGAAGGTCTACGATCCCGGACCAGAGGGTTTGGTAGAAGCATCTATCGTCATCCGATGTGCCCAGAATGCATGTGCAAATCCCACTAGTGTTCTATAATCTGGCTTGCACATAAATGTATACTTAGCTGCCTTGGATGGAAATTTACATATATCTTCCCCTCCATTCCGGCAGGCAATATTCAAATTCATTTGTTCATTCTTTTTCCGTGTTAGTATATAATCTGCTGCAATTGACTGATTATGTTCGTCCATTATAATAGTTCATTAATGAGAGAAGAACTGCTTGTAAAAGAACCATTCCCCCCTTTCTGATTCTGCCTTCTTTCAAAGAACCAATTCTTTTAGGTACAAAAAAGATCATTAAATAAAAAAAAAACAGACAATACAGCTCTCTTCTCTCAAGACTGGTGGAGTCCAGTCTCTGTTCAAAGAATCGTCTCAACCTGGGAATGATACTTTTTTTCTCTGTACGCAAGCAAACCTTTGTTGTCTCCTCTGTTTCTTCCTTCTATTCAAGATGGAGGGAAGAATTGGTTTAGGTTAAAAGGAAGAGTGTAAAACTCTTCATTCCTGCCGTCTCCCTTGAACGTTCTGAACTTAACCCACCATGGCATTCCCCTGTCTCTAGCACTGTCTTTGTAGTCTAGTGTGTTATCCAAGAAAACCGCAACTATGAGTGCTACTGTTGGTGGAGAGAAGAATATGGTGTTTAGGAAGTCATTGAACTGCACATTAAAACAAGAACTCGCGTTAGTTCATCATGTTCATAGAGAAAATTAAGTGAAAACAGAAACTCACCCATCCAGCGTTTGTGTGAGCAGGGCCATGGAAGGCCTTTGCGGTGTACTCCCTAAAATAATCAGGCACAGACAAACCCAAGAACAATGCCACACCAGTAATGAAGAGATTCCTCATTGAATTCATGTTGGTAAATTGCAAAAATGACAACCCCACAGAGGCTGAGAAAAGAGCTAAATTTGTTAACATTCCATTTCCAGAGAATGCAAAATGTGAATTTATGCAAAATCTACTCACCAACAAGACCAAACAAGACACAATATACAGCTGCAAATATAGTGAAGGGTATTGAAGCAAACAATGCTCCAAATTTCCCTGCAGAAATCAGCAGTCATATGATAAAACTTGAACAAGATAAGATGTTCATCATTTAGTTTACTACCATAACTAATTTCTGCTCACCTAGAATTGAGAAGAATATCATAAATCCAGCTGAAATCTGGATAACCCTGCGGCTACCAACACGCGTGCTTCCAAGCAGACCTACATTTTCTCTGTATTTACATTGTAAGTCGGAAAACTTGCATAGATACATACAATCTCAATGACACAATGCAACGAGAAGTGAAAACAAAAAAACATACATTGAGACAGTTGATCCAGACAATGTTCCAAACAGACCACTCAGAAGAATCCCGATTCCCTGCCAACCGATTCCTCGACTCAGAACATGAGCTGGAGGTGGGGTTGCACTCGCTAAACGTGAAGCTGCCTTAAAGGCTCCAGTTGACTGTTAATAAATGATTATAAGTTTTCCATATGACTCTTTCAAGTACAGAGCAAGAATTAGAATATAGTGCTAGAGTAGAAGAATATAGTAAGTACCTCAATCAAAGATACCAGAACTGCAGCCATCATCCCAAAAGCATGGCCAGCATCGAAGGTTGGAGCACCCCATTGAAGAGGGTATGGTATCTTAATCCTGAATGATGAAGGAGGCAATGTTGGGGAAGAGGGGTTAAGTTTTTTTTTTTTTTTTTTTTTTTTCTCTTTTTATATCAGCACAAAGTAAAAGCGAGGTCAGGTTTAGATAACAACCATGGAGCAGATGAAATGAGGTTGGCCCTGTCAGTTCGACAATTGATTTGAGTTAATTCTGGTCGATGTTTGTATGCACCACTGGCTGTCAAGAGGTGTGCATATGCCCATATCACAGTAACAGATATAAGAAGAGCAAAGCGTTCAAGTATTGGCAGTTGCCTTACATGAAAACCTTTGAGATACTGCAAAAGAAGTAAATTGTATAGATTTTTAAAAATGGTGCCTGACTTTTGTTATTGTTTTGCAGTAGCAAGATAATAAGCCATCACCTGTGAGAGAGCTATAAAGAGTATAAGCATGGGAACGCCAATTTCCACACATCTTCCAACCTGGTTAAGTTTCAACGGTCAGATGAATGGAAAAACCAAAAAACAAAAATTTGAAAACACAGGGACCTCTCGTAAGTATACCACTGGGAAGCCTCTGTCAAACATACCAAAGCCTACTAGTGCAATCACAGGGACCATTCCAAGAGGACTGAAGAACCTGAAACGGATGATGAACTTCCTTCCATCAACATTTAGTGTGAAATAGATTTAGTGATGTCTTGATTCTTAAGGAAGTTCTACCTGGAGCAGATAGCCCACAATTGACTGTATCCCAAAATGATCTGTATACTTGATGATACAATTAGAGCTCCCTGAACTGCTCTCATTGTGCTCAGAAATCTCTGTGGAAGTTTAATTCATGCATTAAAAGTGATCTTATGTTTAATTCATTATATAAAGAAAAAGACAACCATGTTGACTCTTTGGACATTGATTGAGTTGGATGTATGGACAAAATCTTACAGTTCATAATGCATCCATAAAGACAATCGATTTGTCCACACGTTTGGAGACAAATGGAAAAGTAAAAAGAAAAAGAAAATACTGAATTGGGTTACTGACCAAATGGGGGTCCTCGATTCTTGATAAAGATGAGTCGTGAATGATGGAAATAATCGGAACCATAAAGGCATAAGAACCTCCGATAACAGTCGGCAATCTTGTTCCAAACAGAGTCTGTAGAAGCGTATTGATCCCTTCAACAAAAAGTAGAGTCTGTACCACCCTCACTTTATCACCCTATATCAGAGTTTCAACCCCCATGTTAAAAAAACACAAGCAGAAAAGCATGTTGAGATGAAAAAGTTTTGAGATTATTTTCTTTTGTCTGTATTTTGAAGCTAGAGAATCTGTCATGATTGAAACTCAGCAGCCTTCATGTAGAAACTGAAAATAGGAAGACAAAGTTGAAAATGAAGGAGTTGGAAATGTTTCTCACATCATCGCCTCCCATCAAAGGAACAAGGAAAGAAGGGATCATGACAGCAGTACCCAACGCCAGAATGTAGTGCTGAAAGCCCAAAGCTATGGCTTCCCCTGTTTTGAAAACATAAGCAAACAACAACAATTACAAGCTCAGAAGAAGAAAAACATCAATGAGTTGGTATAGTTGTGTGCATTTGGAAAATGAGCATTACCCCAAGATGGATTAGAATCGATACAGTACTCCAAGCCCTGAAGTTGATCCATTGGTGGATGGCTAATCTCCTCTGGTTTCGGAGCTTCCATTACTCACAAACGCCCAGTGAGCGAAAATCCCAAATGGGATTGTGGTAAAATAAGCAAAACAGAGAAACAAACAAACAAACAAATGAAGCAAGCCAATCTCTGTGTCTCTCTCTGTCTCTGTTTCACAAGAGAACTTGTAGAAAAACAGAGTGAGAGGAGAAGAGAACACAGAATGAGAAAAGGAGAAATGGAAAAGAAAAAGTGGGAGTGATATCAAAAAGTTACAGAGGTGAGGATTGAATGCGGAGAGAGAGAGAGAGAGAGAGGCAGTGAGTTGCTCGCCGCGCATGACCAAGCGGCTTTTGTGGCTTTAGTGTTCTTGGCCCTCTTCAGTCTTCACCTCATTTTTGGCACTTCCCAAACTACCCTCACAAGAACTGCCAAACCCAAATGTAACCGTTGCCCATTCAGCCTCCTCCTTCACCTTCCTTATAATAATAAAAGGACAGCTAAAAACAAAATTTATGCTTGTTCATGTCTTTTCTCTATGTTTTTTCTCTAAAATTCATGTCTTACTAAAATAAAAATACAAGCTAAAAACAAAAGTTATGTCTTTTCTTAGTTAGATAAATTTATATTAAATAAAATCTTAAAATCTTAAATTTTATGTCTACTTGATCCACAAAATTTAAATTTTTTTGATAAATACTTAGTTTTAAAAATTTGTAACCATAATAGATACTAAAAATCATGTGGTCAAGGGTATCTTTGAACCTGCATTCATCTTTGGCTCTCTTTTTCCCACTTTTGTTGTGTGCATGATTAGGATGATTGGGACAAAGGTGAATATAAAGTGTAAGATTTTTAAGTATAGAAATTGGGTTATAATATGCACAACATTACAACTCTAATCTTACTTTATTTACTAGAGTGTGACCTAACATTAAACAAAACTTCCTTTGGACCATCATAATTTCCTAAGTTGTAGGGTGGATAATTACCTAATACAAACGAAGGTCTTTGAGTTGTGCGGTCAAAATGGATCTTGAGTTTAGCCTTCTAGTTCTAGAGAGTTTGTAGAGCTCATAGACATCTTGTGATGCCTCTATCTACGGTCGCTTGATTTGGAGATATTGTCCTATTTGGATTTTATTGTATTGAACGTGAGAGAAAGCCTCGACTCTAAACCCTAAACCTTAAAAAATAATATTAGAGAAGAAGTAGAAAATAAGTAAATGAGGCAGCTGAGAATGCAGTCTGAGTAGACACCAACGTGTGTTGGTATTGAACGGCCTTTCACCCATCGCAAAAACTCCTAACGTCTCTTACTGCAGCTTCGAAATGGCTGCGTTTTCACAAATCTCGTGATCTTGGTTTGTTTTTATCACAATAATCTACTTATAAATAAGCTGTTTAAGTTCACTAATGGCCACGACAAGCTTTATCTTTATTCTTTTGTGTTGTCATTAATTATTACAAATTATTTCACTGTTATTATTTAAATGTTAATGGAAAAGCTTTAACTTTTTTTTTTTTTTTTGGGTTAAACTATATTATTCTTTACATTTTAGTTCATTAGCTTTGTGAATTCAAAAATGTTATTATCGTTCTTAAAATTTTGTTTTCATTTTCATTGACGGCCAGAATTGTTTTCTTGAGATAGCTGCAAGGAAAGGTAATAACCTAAAGTTCTAGGCTAATTATATTTGAACCCATATTAAGTAAACAGAGGAGGTGAATGTCACCTTGAATAACGCAAACATTGGTAAGAATTCAGTGTTTCGAAAACAGATCCTCTACAAGATTCGTCCATGGAGGGTAAGTCAGAGCTTAAGATCAAGCTGAAAGACGTAGTTGATGAACAATAAGTGAATATTCCTATATTACCCAATTTGTTTTGATGGACGGAGGAGGTAAGGTAGCCGAAAGATGGCTATTAGTCACAAAGGGTATCGGTTAAATAAAGGTTGATACACCACTAGAATTGTAATACCCTTGAACCCTATCAGGTTCTATCATAATGGGTACAACCAAAATTGTAAAAGTAGAGGTAGAAGGGGTAATTTAATGAGCTTTTTATAAGCCCAATATAAAAGGATTATAGATGATGTATAACTCATCGAAAAGGTGATGCATAAGGGGGAAAAAAATAGTAAGCACTGGAAACCCTGTCATCCTCTCTCTCGCGTTTCAACCAGTCTTTTATACGTATGCATCCATGGGACAAGCCTTTAGCATCACATGCTATCTCTTTGTTTCTCTCAAAAGAAGACAACTTATGTTCTATTCCAAAAGCAACTGTGCAGAGAAGCAGTCTTAACCAAAAAGCAAAAGGTCCTAAAACATATAACCCACTTCCACCTGCTAAGCTGCCTACCAAAGGTGGCTGTTTTGGTGTTTTATAAAGCTGACCCACACGGACTTACAGGGTTTGGACTCCAAAACATTATGAATTGTAAAGAAACCACCTTTGTTTCGATGTTAAAATATGGAAGAAGAAGAAGAAAAAGAAGAAGAAGAAGATTCCTTTTTGCCAATTCGCATCATAATTTTGTTTGTTCATATGAGGCTGTGGGTTAATTTAGAGGAAAAGGGAAACAAAGTTGTGGGTGTGGGCCTGTGGGGACTCTGGTTTACTCTTTAGCGACTATTTAGGGAAAGAGGTAAGTTTAGGCCAACATACATCGAGAAAAGAATTAAAGGGCGAGGCTGATGGTATTGACTTTAAAGTATTTGGTGATGTTTTGGTTTGGTAGTGTGCGTGTGAGAGAATGGCAGACAAAGAGTTGAAGACAGCCGCTTGATTGTGGGGTTCATAATTGCTTGGAATTTTGGCTGTTAGCAGGGTTGAAGAAGATCGAGGGCGTGGGGAAAAGGGCAGAAGCTGTAAGCCAAAAACGTCGCCGTCTCGAGGTGGCCAACCTATATAGAGAGGATCATTTGTCAATTTTTTCACTGACTTGATGCTTATCGGACATCAAATTTCTATGAATTTTCTACTCATAGGAGGGAGTCCATTGCAGTAAAAGTTAGTGGGCCAAAGCAGCGAGCAAATCACTTAATTGGTGTTTAAAGTAGAGATGCCCGCACCGGCCGGGCAGGGGAAGAGAACAGGGCAGGATCGGAGCCGGGATTTTGCTGAGAATTTGCAGGGATCCGGTTCCGCTCGTAATTTTCCCTTTCTTCTTTAAAAAAATTGTTATAACTCTGGTCAGTATTTCTCACTTCCTCCCCCATTCCTTGACGAGACGGAGATGACCCCTCCCTGTTTGGGGCAGGTCTTGCAAGGACCCCGACCCCGCAAATAAAATAGATATTTGGTCCCTGCAGTAAAATAAACTCTGTACTTTTAACTACTTTAAAGTCTTAAACTGACTAACTTAGAAAGTTGAGCAATAACAAAAGATCTCATTAATATTTACTATTCAATAGAGAGAGCAAATCTAAAGATAAGTTCCCATGTACTGGTGTACAGTCAGTTCGTGCTTCTCTGATGAAACTTACAAAAAAGGAGCCTCCTTCGTTCTGGTGTAATTTGCTTTCCCCCTGGCTATTTTTTACAGGTCGAGAAATTTAGTGGAATACATGAGTTACAAGCAACATTTTCACGACATTTTCGTTCTGAACGTATACATGGTTGGTCACAGATAAAAAGCTAAAAGCCATTTCCCTTGCTTTTCAAAATGGTTCGATACTTACTACTATCGAACTGAATTCATCCCTCTTAGGATCTTCTATCCAACTTCCTCCCACTGGATCTTTGAGATTTTTTTTCTTCAGCCTCTCGCCGTCTTTGATGTCTGTCAACAGGAATGATGTGTTAGAATAGCATAACATCGCACACACTCGATCAAGATGAACACAAAGAACAAGGGAGAGAAAATTCAAAGAGGAATATTGGTTAAAAGTTTTATTGATGACTTCGGGTATGAAAACAAAGAATGAAAAAAGCACGTCTTGAAAGCATGGCCTAATGGGGTATATATATATGATTTCAGTATAACAGATTTAAACACCTATTAAATATAATCTACCAAATATCTCTACCACATTTTTTCGATATCTACAATTAATATCTCTGGTAGATCTTTACGAAATATCTACTATATATATCTCTACCAAATCTTTTATTATAAATTATCATCAGGTTCCATATCCAACAATTCTCCCATTTGGAAATCAATCCAATCAACCAATAATTTCATTCTCAATTTCACCACACCAAACCACACCAAACCAATTGAGGCTTTGCACAACCTCAATGTTCCAACATCAACACATCTTGTCAACATGTTTGCTGAATTCTTTGCACCCTCTATCTTCGACAAGCACATCACCATCTTCCACTAACCTACGAGTGAAATGGTATCGTCTTCTGTGTTTTGTCTTTGAATGATAGACCGGATTCCTCACCATCTGTATGATATACTAACTCTGATTCCTCAGCAACAGTCTCAAGAGTTCATTCAGTCACTTGCTCGACCTCTATCCAAAAGTGACCTATTTCTCCACAACTCCAACACTTAACGTTTGGTTTGTTTGGAAACTTCCACAGTTCTTTGATTTATATCGACTTTTGTTTGGGCCCTTCGATTACTTCTTCCCCTCTGGTCAACACTAAGAGCACCACCAGATGAATCGCCAATTTCTCGTTCGTGAATACTTTCGTTGAGAACTACATCTTGGATTTCATCAAACTTCAGCTTTTCATATCACCAGGAACTGCTGATCGGGGAAACAACAGTATCCCACGACTCGAGTAAAGATGACAGCAAAATCAATGTTTTAATTTCATCTTCGAAATTAATTTCCATCAAACTTCGTTGACTTACAATCACATTGAATTCGTTTATATGATCAGCAACAGATCCACCTTCAAACATTTGTAAATTGAACAATCTTTGCATCAAATACACTTTGTTCATAGCCGACGGTTTTTCGTACATATTCGACAACGCCTTCAATAGGTTTGATGTTGTCTTCTCCTTGATTATGTTGAACGCCACATTTCTGCACAGCGTCGACCGGATCAATCCTAGGGCCTAACAATCCTTGAGCTTCCACTTCTCCGTGGTCATGTATTCGACTTTAGCCCAACAAGGGTTTGTGAAGATCTTTCTGGTACAGATAATCTTTAATCTGCATCTTCTAAAAACCAAAATCGGATCCATTGAACATCTCAATTGCAATCATTGAACTTTCCATCTTCTTAAATCGTGGTGAATTTCACCTAGCTCTGATACCAGTTGTTAGGATCGCACACACTCGATCAAGATAAAAAAAAAGAATAGGAGATAGAAAATTTAAGGAAGAATATTGGCTAAAGGTTTTATTGATGACTCCAGGTATGTACACCAAGAGAGAATACAGAAAATGAAGAAACTATGTTCTGAAAGCAATTCCTAATGGGTATATATATGGTTTCCGTTTACTAAATATAGGATTAACAAATCTAACCACCGAAATATAATCTACCAAATATATATCTAACAAATCTTTATGAAGTATCTACCATATATATCTCTATCCGATCTTTTAATATAAATAGTCATCCTAGCTCCATATCCCAACATGATGCGGATCAATATTGAAGTTTCAGATGCCACTAAAAGTTAAAAAAACTCTAATTGTTCCTATCCAAGACAGTACAATATCTATGCTAATTAAAAAACCAAAATCAATGTAGTCATTGAGAAAAGGTAAACAAACTTACGCAAAAGCCATGTATCCAGAGCCAACATTAGCAGCAGATAGTAAAGTTGAATGAGCACTAGCTGAATCAGACCCACCAGAAATGACTGGATTTTTTATATCACCATCTACCTGAAATGTATTCAACAAATACTTAGCAATACAGTATAGATCACTGATACGCACGATTACACATTGGCAAATCGTCACCTTATCCCATTTTGATTTTTTGTTTTGTTTTCCATCTCTAGTAATGGCATCAGATGCATGAGCTCCTGAATGTAATCCATTACCAGCGACAGCTGAAACACCTGTAAAAGGAATCAACAGAAAAACGCTATAAGAAGAAAATACACTATGAGAAAGAGACTAAAGCACGATTGGTACAAACCTGAAAAAGGTATATTTATTTTAGGCGCAGCCACAACTGTACCACCAGGTTGTGTTCCTCCTAAAACAAACTCCATCCTCGGACTTTTCTTCCTTTCCAGCTCCTTCCTCTCCATCTCACGTTTCATGTCAGCCTCTAGAACAAAATATGAAGCGTTGAAAATATTGTTTTATTAATAATAAGTGCATGTAGATAATGCAATTGCTTGTACTTTGTAACATGCTCTCCAGCCTTCACCACATACTAAATTTGCGACTTGCAAATGGATAAAAGTAGAATGTGCAGAGAATATAGATCAACGTAAAAAAAATTGAACACTGAGAGGAGAAAGACAGAACTTCTGCCAATTGTGCAAATTTTAGTTCCCTGATAACCTCTCAATGTCAAAAGATCATATCAGTCAGTTCATGACAGCAAAATCATCACAATATGACCGCCCGTATTTCTGTAATAACATCTCGAGTAATTTTTTCAAATTGTCAAGACAGCTGATTATGAAATTTATTTAAAAAAACAAAACTGGTAATATTAAAACTAGTGTCATACACGGACCAAGAGCATGTGATTTTTTTTATAAATGATAAGGAGAAATAACATGAGAGATATACAGAAGGAATTGTCAATGACCTATTTCAGTATAGTAGTCACTTTTATCATATCCATGAGGGTCAAACACATCCTTACTGAAGCAAGACCCAATCTGGTCAATATCTTGATAACTCACAGCGTGTAACAAGAAATCTGGATTCCGGTAGTCTTTCCTAATGCGTACTTCTGCATTGAAGCTTTTTCCAGCTTTCTTATACTCAAGAAACTTATTGATTTTCCTCTGCACATAAAGTTAAGGAAAGAAACAAGAACGTCAGGAGAATAAAAAATAATTAAGCCTTGAATTATTGAAGAAACTAGATGGATGTGGTTATCAATGACTAAAAGGTACTGTCTTCTTACTTAACAGTCCACAGGGGCTCCTTTTAACTGGTCCTTACGGTAAGTCATACCCAAGTTGCTAGGAATTGAGAAACCAATACATCCTGCAGAACTAAAATAATTTCATCGCACCAAGACCTTACACTTGCGTAATTACCCGTGCATCCACATTCTAAAATTTATGTCTATCAAGAGGGCCATACAACAAAAAACCAATCCCCATCAAGGTCAGAAACCAAGTCACACACTCGCCGACATAGAATACATTAGGCCCACCAACATGTAAGCATATCCTAACCCCATATCCTGCCAGTCACATTAGTAAACATCCCAGGCTACTCACTTGAGAAACTAAAAAGGATTAAATATATTTCATACATATCAACTGCTTTATGTTTCGTTTCAAAATCTAGATCAACAGTCACATACTATTTCCTCAGAACACAAGTAGCCAATATATCAGAAAGGAAACTAACTTGCAGATCCTCAGCGCATTTTTCCTTTGGTGGAGGAAGAAAACTGTCCAAGGGATCAATATCTTTTTTCGCTTCTTCAACAGTTTCCTCAACATTTTCAGTTTCAAATTCCAGTATCACATTATTCATTGAACCAGAATGTGGTGATTCAGAAATCTGAGGAGTGGCTAGATTGTTTGGTGTTGAGACCGTTACAGTTCCTGGAGATGTTCTATCAAAATCACCTGTACCATAAAAAATAAATAAAATAAAATAGCCGAAGAGGATGAAATAGGAGAAGTGATCATAAGCATCACAAGAAACTGCCACCTGAAGATAGTATTTCAAAGTTAACTCATCAAGTTCGACAAACGTCTAAAAAGAAATCATCACAACATAAGCAATCTTGAGTAATGAAATATTTAACACAATAAAACACCAGTGCCAATAAATAAGTTAGCCTTGCATATATAATTATGATACTGTAAAAGGGCAAAAAAGTCCTACAATTTGCTAGAGTTTCCAAGATATAGTAATTTTTCAGTATGCATGTTGTTGGGATTTAAGCATTTAACAAAAAAATTGTGAGATCCCACGTCAATTAGAGAGGGGAACGAGTGCCAGTAAAGACACTAGACCCCGAAAAGGGGTGGATTGTGAGATCCCACATCGGTTGGGAGGAGAACGAAGCATTCTTTATAAGGGTGTGGAAACCTCCCCTAGCAGACGCATTTTAAAAACCTTAAGGGGAAGCTTGAAAGGGAAAGCCCAGCACAAAGAGAACAATATATGCTAGCAGTAGGCTTTGGCTATTACAGTTAGTACCAAAACCAGACATCAAGCTGTGTGCCAATGAGAATGGTAAGCCTCGAAGGTGAGTGGACACTAGGAAGTGTGCCAGCGAGGACGTCTGGCCCCAAAGGTGGGTGGATTGTGAGATCTCACATCGAATGGAGAGAGGAACGAGTGCCAGCGAGGGCACTGGACCACGAAGCTGGGTGGATTGTGAGATCCCACATCGATTAGAGAGGGGAACAAGTGTCAGCGAAGACGCTGGACCCTGAAAAGGGATGGATTGTGAGTCTCACATCGGTTGAGGAGGAGAACGAAGCACTCTTTATAAGGGTGTGGAAACCTCCCTTAGTAGATGCATTTTAAAAAACTTGAGGGGAAGCCCGAAAGAAAAAGCCCAAAAAGGACAATATATGCTACCAGTGGTCTTGGGCGGTTACAAAAATCACTTCTACTCTCTACCTCAGGAGTTACATTATTAGATCCTCAATAGCCAACAACCTTAAACCCCACCCCTTGCCACTAATACTTGCAGTAAACAATTCAGATGTTATAAAACAAACCATTTTGCATTCCAACACAAGGCAAGGACCTAGAAAACCGATAATTTCATGATACCACTCACCAATCAAAGTTTAAGAACGGAGGAATAAATCCATATTTTCATAAGATAAGCAAATAAATAACATGGATTAATAGTGAAACGAGTAAGGAATGATAGGAGTAAAGAGTTCTCTAGAGCAGATGTGTATTAACTATGAGCTTGCAGCACTGATAGATCTTAAAAATGAGAAGAAGCAAAGTAACATTTCATAGATAAAAGAACTATACAAACCATTAGTGCCTAAAAGCTCATCGCCAAATGTAACACGACCAGATTCTTCAATTTCTCCATCCTGAATGCAAGCAATAGGAACGAAACATTAGATAAAACTTTCCACCAGTCACCATACAAATAAGATGAAAGTTACAACACATATTTACATAGAAGATTTCTCTCAGATATGCCTGCTTAATTCTCCTAAAGCTGAACTAAACAAACATCTTCTTCAACACGTGGAACCGTCAATCTTTGTTCAACACTTTATTTGATTAATATATTTAATATCCCGTTGTAACTTCAGCCAACGACGCTTACAACCTTCGCGATGTCAACAATAAGAGGAATGTAAATGTAAAATTTCGAAGTTAAAAGTAGAGGCTTCCGTTTCTCACCAACCGAGTAGAGATGTTGTAAGTACCTCAGCCTCAGGAGACATTGCGGCTTCATCGTTACCGTAATCAACTATCACAAGTGTCCCCCTTCTCCTACCAGAATTATCGAATTGACCAGCTTGTAATAGCATTGGCGACGATGAAACCACAACCTGCGTCGGTTGCGGTATGGATGACCCGAATTTGGGCTTAGCTGCAGTCGAATTTTCATCAGCAACCGGCAGCATCGAGTAATCAGCAGAATCACTGACAATCATTATATCACTGTTCGCGACCGACTCTTCTTCTGCAACCCTAACTCCACCAAAGTCTTCTTCTCCTCCCTCTTCTTGCCTCTGCTGCTGCTGCATTTCAGTGTCTTCTTCTTCTTCTTGGTCTTCAACGTCTTCCATCTCATCGTCCTCGTCATTGTACATCGAGAGTAAAGCTATACCTTCAGATTCTTTCTTCTTCGATGCCATGAGAGCTTCGATTCTCGACACCCGGAAGGAATTAATTCTACAACAAAGAAATAGGACTTTAGAAATCAAAAGATGGATCTCAAACGGATGCAGAAATCTTGGGATTTTGGATCAATATCGATACTAGGGAGAAGGTTTTCAGTTTCCTGGGTGAAGAAATTTGAAGAAAAAACAGCCGTCTTGTAGATGGTCCATTGTCCATCGATTGGGGGTTTGACGGTTAGAAATATTTCGTTTAGGGAATAGCATAAACGGGCCAAACGCCTAGATACTAAGTTATTGGGCTTAAACTGTAAAAGGCCCAATTTAAATTGGACCGGATCACTCATACACCCGACCACTAAATACGGGTTCTCCAATAAAAAAAACTCATAGACGAAGTAAAATGTTTAAAATGGATTTTTTTTTATATACATAAATTTTAAAAAAAATGGAAATTTGTTACCTTTCTAAATATTTTCGAGAAAGAGTTCATGAAATAAAATAAATAATATAATATATTGATGCAAATATTTATTTATAAATTTTTTTAAGGAAGATAGAGAATAAATTTAGTTAAATTTGTTGATGAAGGTGCATAAAAAATGGAAGTGGAGATTAGGTAAAAACGGAAAAGATATGGTAAACATAGGAAGATCCCTTACTTACTTTTTGACCAATTGAACTTCCTTTTTAACTTTTGCTTTGTCCTAAAAAAGTGTCAGCTTTCAAGAGTTTATGGTATTTATTTGATTCATGAAAAATGCCTTCATAACTACGTATAGTAATAATAATTGTGTTTGTGTTAGATGAAAGTATCCTACATTGGTTCATTTAGGGAACGGTTGGAATGGTCATGGGTTTATAATCTAATAATACACTCACCCTCGGTTTGAGGTCTTTTAGGAAAACTCAAAGCTCCCCAAAGCAAATCCATGAGAGCTTATGCTCAAAGTGGACAATATCATACCATTGTGGAGAGTCGTGTTTGTTTAACAAATTGAACTGTTTTTCTCAGAATTTTTTTAACCAAAGATGGTTAGTTTTTTTTTTTTTTTTTTAAATTCACTAATTCTTGAATATAATAGTTTTTAAATAAAATTAGTTTTTCTATGAGCTCTTATGGCAAAAATTAATAATTTAAAATGTGTTTAATACAAATGGAATGATTTAGATGTTTGAAATTATTATTATTCAAATATTAATGAGTAAAAAACACTTGAAAGAAAAATAGATACTCTCAAGAATCCCTTCAAAAATATATTTAATAATTATCCAAAATTTTATTGTTTTTTTTTTTAAATAAAAAACTGTTTGACCCCAAAAATCATTTACTAAGAGCTATATTAAAAAAAATTAAATTATTAATTTTTTTATACAAAAATATTTCCAAACACACACTTATATTCTACTAAACTATGCGGTGTGAATCAAATATGAGTAGGTATCTATTTTAGAGATGTATATTTTATTCGTGGGGTCAGGACTTTACAGAGGCGCCTCGAACATTGAGGGCGTTCTCCGTTTAAACGAGAAATAAAGAAGAGAGTGGTAAACATTTTTTTCCCTTGGATAAATGGGACGAGTGAGACCATAACTATAATATTTAAGTTTAATTTGAATTTTTAAAAATTATGTCGGTAGAGTATACCTCTATATTGATTCATTATGATTTTTTTTTTACAATTTTTATTAATGAAATTATGTCGAAAAATGAAAACTTTAAAATAATTATTTTTAAAACCAATAATAAATGAGAAAAATTACTCACTAAAAACCCGGACCGAATCCCGAAAAAAATAAACAGGAAAATTCGCAAGAATGGAGAATGAAATAAGGGGTAGGAATAGAGACCGGCGAACATCCCTATCTCACATACATCTCCAACGCGTACATTGATACACCACAAGGTCCATTTTCAGGAATGCATATCTTCTAGCATGCACTATATCACAATTCCCTAATTCAAATCATTTGACCAACTTTTGGTTAGTCAAGACTACAGCACTGAATAAAAGTAAGTCTGAACTTATATAGGCTACTAATATTGGCCTCATGAAATTTGGTAAGAAATTAACGAAATAAATTCGTCGAATAACATTCAAAGAAAACGGTGACTTAGGGGGCGTAATTAACATTGAATCATTCCTCCGACCGACATTAAAATTAAACAGTGGCGAAAAGTATAATATAAAGAAGAAAATGGGAATGGACGAGGCATGAAAGTGACACCAAAAAAAACAGAGACGACAGAAACTAGAAAACAGAAGAAATGGTCAATTTTCCAGAAAGATACGTGAACCCAAAGGAAGCTGCATAAACCGCAGTCCAAGCACGTAACTCTAACCAAGCCCACACATGCAGATGCACATGCACATGGATATCCATATGCATACGCCTTTTCACTATATGGTCAACTGCCTTATCTCCCCCCTATTAACACTTTTTTATTAATATCTTGCCACGTTACCTCCACGTCACTATCTATATATACTTATGCCACGTCAATATATATACACACACCAATAAGCTTGAAATTCAATAATCGGCAATTTAGAATTAAAAAAAGAGGTACTCACACATTAATTTGTTAGAAGAAAGATTTGACGGAATAGTTTGATAGAGCATACACAAATCCATGATTCATAATTAATGATCCAATTAAGTAACATTAATTGATTAAGCAATCAATTAGAAAGGATTGAAGTAGAGCATGATTAAGTTAGCTTTCTACATTAGTATTATTATTAATCATCATTAAGGAAACCCATGCAAGAGAATAAAGCAAATCTGGCTTTGTCTGAGAACAGGAATAAAGCAAAAGGAAAAAGAAAAAGAAAAAGAAAAAAATATATATGAAGAATGAAGATGAGGGTTAAATAATAAAGTAATTGGATGATGGGAGAGTCACAGTCCGGAAGAAGAGACAAGCCATAAGTGGGATTCTTCTGCCTTCTCCTCTCTCATTTTTTAATGAACCCAAAAAAAATTAAAAAGAAGAAGAGAAAAAAGTTGTTAAAGCTGGTCAAGAGGCATCTCTGGTAAGGCAAGGCAAAGGACGGGGAGGGGCTAGGCCTCCCCTGTTCCGGAAATGCCTTTTCCTTTTGGGCCACTCCGTTTCATCTTCGTCGTCTACTGGTACAGTTGGTAATTTACCGATGAGATGAGGGGTAATTCATGGATGTATGTCCTTGAGCAGCCCTAGGACCTGTTGCATTGTAGGCCTTTTTAACGCCGTCTCCGCCGTACACAGATACGCCACACGGAGACTCTCCACCATCTCCGATTCCCCACTGCCAACTCGCAATCGTGGATCTATCACCTCTAAACCTTTTCCCTCTCTTACCATCCTTCTCACTCCCACCACCGTGTTAGCACTGCCGGGCATCCCCGTCAAAAGCTCCATCAACACCACTCCAAAACAGTACACGTCTTTCTCCACGCCCTCGCTGTTTTCCCCGCCGGCATCTCGCAATCCAAACCCTCCAATTCGAGCCTCGAAGTCATCCGCTAGAAAAATATTGGACGTCACCAAATGCCCGTGGACAATCGGTTTCGATCCCGCGTGGTGGAGATACGCCAATCCACGCGCAATCCCCACGGCGATACGGTGGCGCGTCAACCAACCCAACTTCTCCGGTAACGACAAATGGGACGCACTCATTGGATTGCTGCTGATCTCCCACGTGTCGGTGCTCCAGTCTTCCACGTTGGGCTGGCCGGTTGGGAGTTCGTGAAGCCACCGGTGGAGGTCACCGTTGGACATGAACTCGTACAATACCAATTTCTCTTGACCTAAAATGGAAGAAAAGAACATAACCATTAATTAGATTTCGACAGTTTTTACGTTGTACGCGGAAGTCAATCAGTCATTTGAAAACGACGGCGCTTAAATTTACAGAAAGAAACGGAGCGGAATTAATTGAATGCTCAGAGAGGTCAAACAATCCAAAACAATAGATAGAGACAACAAAAAATTTACCAGCAATACAGTAACCAAAGAGCGGTAACAAATTTGAATGCTTGAGTGCGGCAAGCTCCAGGAACATGGCTACAGCCTCATCACGAGCAACGGATCTAGCGGATTCAAGAACCTTGATCGCCACGTGGATGTCGCCGGGAAGGACAGCTCGGTACTCGGGCCCACACCTGCCTTCTGCCAGAAGGGACTCTTTACCGAAATGCGACGTGGCAGCAATCAGATCCTTGAAGGTGAGGTTAATCAACGGCTTCTCGAACATCACCACTGGAGCCGAAGATGGTTCCTTGATGTCCGCTATCCAGGAGGATCCTGACTCAGTCTCGAAGGCGAATGGCCCAGATTTGTCCATCTTCAACTGGACTTGGGCGGGCGTGGAGATTGCCCAGTTGATTTTTTGTCTCATCATTCTCTTTCGTCTCCATATCACTAAAACAGCCGTCGCTAAAAACAAACCTGCTGCACCAGACGACACGGCGAGAATCAGCGGCTTCGTTTTCGATTTGGGTTTGGCCTTTTTCGCCGGTTCTGTTTTGGGTACGTGTGATTGGATGGTATTGTTATGATGAGGATTTGGGGCGCCTCTGGTTTTCATTTCAACTAAAGTAATCCCAGTTTGAACGAACGCCGATTCCCCAAATTTCTCGTAATTCTCTGACCCAATCACTCCCTCAAACTTGTTGATTGAAACATTCAAGAACTTCAATCCATTAAGCGGAGGGAAATCCGACGGAAAATTACCCGTCATGGAGTTACCCGACACGTCTAAATACTCGAGCGAATTAAGAACAGAGATAGGCTTCAAACTCCCAGAAATGTTACACCACGAAACAACCAAGTGTTTCAGATTAGAAAGCTTCTCCAACCCAGATGGAAGATTCCGCAGATTATTCCGCGAGAGGTCCAAAACTTGCAGCCGCGAAATCCCAGAGAGACGAACAGTATTAGAGAATCTATTATAAGAAAGATTAAGAACCCGAATCGAAGAAGAAGGAAAAACACGTCTGTAATCGATAATTTCAAACCCAACAGCTCCTCCAAATCGATTACGGGAAAGATCGACATGAACCAAAGTGGGTATCCCCCAGAGCCAATTCGGAACAGAGCCTTCCAGCGAGTTTCTGGAAAGATCGATGGAGCGTAAGTGCGTCAAATTTCTTAGAAATCTCCAAGAAACAATTCCGGTAAGATTCTTGGAAGGGAGGCTAATTTCTTGAACGGAGCAGTGAACCATAATCCAGGAGATATTGAAGCCGGAAACGGTGTTGAAAGCCTTGGAAACAAATAGTGTGTCTGTACTGTTGCAGGCAGAGTCCGCAAAAGAAAACAGAAGCGCCATGAGAATCAGAATCCTGCAAAAACAAAAGGCAGCCATTTTTCTTTCTCCGATTAAGCTCTCGCGATTCATAAATTAGATGAAGAAGTGGAAAGCTGCATATTTTTTTTTTAATGGAGGTGAAGTGGGAGTTGGAAGTGAGGGGGAAGTAGGAGAGCGGAGGCGAGCAATTTGGGAATAAATAAAGTATATAGTATAATATAATGTCGGGTGTTGGAAAATGGGGGGGGGGGGGTTTATATTAATCAATCTTTTTGAAAAATAAAAAAAGATATATATTTAGAAAATAGAATTGGGTTATGTTCTTCAATGGATAGGGGACCAGTCGCGTCATTAATAGCCCTTAAGATAAGTCACGTCACATGTGAAAACTAGTTTATTTCTGTTATTTCATAATAATATGAATATAAATGAATAAAATAATATATAGAAGAATTTGAAAAATATATATTTAAATGAAATTGAAATGGATGGTAATGATGTCATAACAGTCAACGTGGGAAGTCTGACTCAATGGTGAGTATCACGGTAACCGCAGCGCAGAACACGGGACAGGGATGCCATGATTTACATCGAAATACCCCTCCAATATATATATTTATATATTTTTTAAAAAATTTTGAGCATTTTGTAATTGTATTGTATTCCACAATTATTTCAAACAAATAAATCCACTTTTTATTTCCAATTATACATTTCAAACCTTTTAACTACAATTTAAATTTAATAAAATATATATTCTTTAAATTACATGTTGAAATAATAATTTGATTTGGCATCTTAGGTTGACGAAGTCGTGATAGACGACTTGTGGGGCCAAATGAATGGAAATCAAGAATTTATCATAAAAAATGTAAAAGAAAAAAAATATATATTGTAATTTATAAAAGACCAAACGAAAAAAAAAAAAAAAAAGGAAGTCAAGATCGTATGCTGTTAAGGCTAAATGAGCTCCGCGTATTCTCCATCATTACCAAATTTCTTCCCAGATTTAATAATTTTTAAATTAATTTTAAAAAAAAAAAAAGTTTGCTTCCACGTATTAACAATTTTTTTTTTCTTTTTTTGCAATTTAGAACATTCCATGGGTTATCTTTTTTCTAAATTTATTTATTTTTTAAAGTTTACCAAATAATTGATAAGAATTTAAGTATTTAATTATGTAGTCCATTTATAAGTGTTTAATAAGCTAAAACTAATGGAGATTTGTTCTTTATAAGCTATTGATTTTTCTATTAATTAACTTCTATCGGATTACTCCTCTCAATAATCTTCTAAAAAGAATGTAGTTGAATTTTAAATAACTTAAATCAAACATAAGAGAGGTACGATGATTGTCCATAGTGACTATAATAACAACTTGACAAACAATGAAACATATAACGGTAAATGTTTCCGTTACTCAAGTGATAAACATCATAAATCACATGAAAGAGGAGAGTTGCGCTATGAAATTAGGGTTATATTGAAGGGGTATGGAAGCATGGACTAATTCACTGAGAGAAGAAATCAGGGTTTATGTTGTATTTATGGCAACTAGCGAACATCGATTTTGATCACTTTGAGTAGGGCGTGTTACTAAAAGGTAATAGAATATATATGCAAGAATAAAATGAATGAAAAGAAGAAGAATATGATTTGATCCATATGTTCCAAACAGAAACCAAAATTGGTATAATCTAATACTGAAGGGAGCTGATTAGATAGATGGGTCACATGGGGACCCAAGCCAACCTAATATCTGAATCCCAATCCACTTTATTCCAATGCCCACTCGAACTGTGACCAAATGGACAAATTCCAATGGGTTTGGAAGTTGGCGAAGCAGCAGCCTATTCTTGTAATAAGGCATTAAAAAGTGGTGGATTTTCAGCTGCTCTCTCACGTGACATATTTGGCTTCTTTATTTGCCATTTTCTTCTATCCATTTACGGCCCTTGGGGGATTCCCACATACTTCCAAATCAAAGTTCCAACTCAATTACACCCTCCCTCCTCCCCTCTCCATAAAAAGTTTACATTTTTATCATGTTTGTTAAATCTTTATGTGTGCAATTTTATGACTTTTGCTCTTGTCTCCACACCTACACCACTCTTCCTTCTTGGTGTCATCCTTATTTTGTAATGTAACAACAAACCATCTTTTGTTATAATAGGTTTCTCGGATTCAAATTCACCCATACATTCTTGTACATAGATATGATCGACGACATGATATGATTTACGATGTTATATTAATAACTAAACTAAAATATTAAGAATTACTAATGATAAAAGTAGTATTTAGGGTTTATCATTCAAGCCCAATAAGATCTGGCTTCAAAATCAGGCCCATTTTCCCCCACATTGTCAAGTGATTCGATTAGTTTTTCTTTTTTAAAATTTCTACAATCGGAGATTGACGAACATGCCTCTGTCCTCGAACCTTAAGTTTCACAACACCAACAAATAATTGAATGATTGAGCATCTTAAACAAATGTTGTTCATATTTGATTGACTCAAAATGATATCATTAATGACATTTGGAGATGATTTAGGACATGGGTTATTCGTGTAAACAGACATGGACATGATAGCGCAAGAACAACAACAAACAACTTCTAAAATCTTTGTGTCTTTCTTTCCTTCTTTGCTTTGAAAACAGCCACTGCCTCGGTCGCTGGATTTATATTCCAAGGCGTACGAGGAAGTTGAGCAAGACAAGGAGGAGCTTAATGAGCTCAGAAGGATTACACATTCAAGAAAACGTAGAGATAAGATAAGATTAAGAAGAGAAGCGGCCTTCTTCTTCTTTTTCTTTCTAATATTAATTTCTAGAAGACAGAACTCAAGCACCTGCCTAAACATAATTATGTGGTTGGTTGTTCATTTCCTTCCCAAGTCCACACAATGTCCTTAAGGCAAGGCCTCATGTCTTTGTCGTAAAATTTCCTGTACTCCAATGTGTCCCCTGCTGTTTTCGTCACCTCCACCACAAAAAACGAAGGCGTCACTTCAAATATCTCTGCGTCTATAGCCAATTGTCCTTTTCTCCCCTGTTTGCTCCCCTGCAGTTTCACTAACCCATCTTTCTTCATCACCTTGAACCTTTCCATTTCTGCTATCTCTTCAAACTTCGACACGATCGCCGACTCTGGCTTCGTTGTCGTGAAACGCGACTGCGGCCTATCGTTCACGTCGCTCTCGAACAGACCCGACAGATCAAAACCTGGCGACAGAGATATGATGTCGAATGCATTGAAGGAATGGTTTCTCCTTGGGGTTCTGCCTGCTGGTGGTGGTCCACTCTCGTTGCTGGTACTAACAGAGCCTTCCTCCGAGCTGCTGTCGTCGAAATCGATGTGGACGTCGCTCACACCCGACATGCTTCGATTAATTTGAAGCGGCTTTGGAGTTGCTACATTTGCGCTGAAACCCTTTTTGAACCATGAATTGTCCATTAGTTTGGCCATTTTTATTCTGGTTTGTGGATTTGGGTCTAGGATTCTTGAGAGCAGCTTGCGAACTTCTGGGGGAAACCAGTGAGGGCATTTGAATTCTCCTCTCGAGATTTTTCTGTACATTTCCATTAGATTTGGGTCGTGGAAAGGGAGATAACCCGCCAGAAGAACAAACAGGACAACCCCAGATGACCAAATGTCAGCTTTAGCTCCATCATAACCTTTTTAGCAATAATTAAACGCAACAAGAACACAAATCAATACAAGGCATTATGAGTTGTTGTTATTTAAATTGAATCAACAAATAAAAATGAAACCTTTCTTGTTGATGACTTCAGGGGCGACATAGGCAGGAGTGCCGCAAGTGGTATGAAGAAGTCCATCTTGCCGCCTAGACTCAGCCAAAGCACTCAACCCAAAATCGGAAATCTTGAGATTCCCAAACTCATCGAGGAGGAGATTTTCAGGCTTGATATCTCTATGGTAGACGCCACGGCTATGGCAATAATCAACAGCGCCAATGAGCTGCTGAAAGTACTTACGAGCAGCGTCTTCCTTGAGCTTGCCTTCAGCCACCTTATCGAAAAGCTCCCCACCTTTGACATACTCCATGGCAAAATAGATCTTGGTCCGGCTAGCCATAACCTCGTAAAGCTGCACTACATTGGGATGGCGGACTAGGCGCATCACAGAGATTTCCCTCTTGATTTGGTCGATCAACCCAACACGCATCACTTTCTCTTTATTAATGACCTTGATGGCCACGCTCTGGCCTGACTTAAGGTTACGAGCATGGTAGACTTTGGCAAAAGTGCCCTGCCCAAGCATCCTCCCAAGCTCGTACCTTTGCATTAAAATGGAACTCTTTTTCTCCATTTCTTTGGATGGGGAGAAGAACAGAGAGACAGAGAGAGAGACAGGGATTGAAGAGAGAAACTCAACCTTGCCTAAAGGAGGCAGGGTTGAAGGATCTGTGGTGAGAAAGTGAGAAAAAGGGAAGAATTGTACGAGAAGTATTTGGAATGAGGAGGAGGAAGGTTTTGGAGTTTGGTTGTGGCTGAGAATTGTGAGGGATAACAGAAATACCGGAAGCTGACCGACTAAATTTAGGATCGCCTAAAATTGGCATTCCAAATGATGGGTATCAAATCTATAACTTTGGAGTATACAAAGAATGGCCTTTGGGGGCCAAATTAAGACAAGTGGCCAACGCATGTGAGGGTTTGGAGCCACTGATCAAGTGCCCTTTACAACTTAGGTTATCATCATATGCTCCCTCTCGGATGTAGTTTATGGTTACCTGTTGGAGTAAGGCATTTCAAATCAATAGTTTGGTTCTTTTTTTAAAATGGGTTACTCGAACCCGATCTATTTTGAATTAAAATCATCTAATTTGAATTTAACTGTCACATAGAGACTCTAATCATTTACGTCACGTGTTTGTGATTAGTTTTGGCAAAAAGGTAAAACCTTGATTCCCCTTCTAAGACAAAAAAAAAAAAAATATATATATATATATATATATATAGGCATGTAGTTCATGTGTTTAGTGACTACTTATAACCTTCATGTGATAAATAGTGCAATAAAAAATATTTAAAAATTTCAAAAAATAAAAACAAGTTTTTAAGAACTATGGTTTTTTTTTTTTTTTAATTTTTAAAATTGAAAAAAGAAACCTGTAAGATACAAATATATTCTCAAAAATAAAAAATTAAATGATTATCAAGGGAATCTTAATTTCTATTAAAATTTTAAAATTAATAGATTTATTTAACTTTAAAATTTGAAATTTTGATTTTGGGTCTTCTAGAATTTTCTTATTTAATATTCTATAAAATAGTTCCTAAAATTCAATTTTAAAGTTGATGCACTAGTTGTCCAGGTTCAAGTTTTTATTGATTTTGGAGAAAATATAAATAAGCAACCTGAAAAGATAAATTTAAAGCATAGAAATTGGAATTAAATTTAGAAGGTAGACGAAGGATGATCCCTCTGACACACACAACATGCGACTTGATTTCGAGGACACAACCACAGCAAAAGTTTCACCAAATGTATGGATGAAATTAAATTCCACCGAAAATATAAAATTACAACACAAAAACTATATAAAGATTTTAGCTGAACATCATCATACAGTAATGAGGTGATGTAAGCATTTGCCACGTGGCTTCTGCAGATTGGTCAACCATTTTAATTACAAACGTAATTAGACTCATAAATCCATGATCTTCCCCTTAATTAACCAACGGGGACTCCTCTCTTATCCATCATTTCATGTCTCATACCAATGGAGATATATGCCTTATGTATAAATTCCAGACTCCTCTCCTATGTTAGCTAACTTTGAGTTTATAACTAAAAAATACATCTCTATTGATATTCGACTTTTTAAAAACTCTAAAGCAAAGTTACGAGAGCTTATACGTGAATAATACCATGAAATAAGAAATTTAAATAAGTTAAAGGTTTAGGCTTTAGAAATAAAAGTGAAAAGTCAAATAATTTGGGTGAGAAATATAAAGGGTTGCATAGCGAACTCAAAGTCACGTTCATGGAACATGCGGGATGACAAATTGAAAGGAGAAAAAAACAGCGGCGCACGTGCCACATGCGTGTCTTTGTTGCATTATGCAGAACATGATAAGCGTCGAAACTCCTCCGTACAAACTTCCCCTCCCTTCAATTTGACATTATTTGAATTCTAACTCAACAAATCACCATTAAATCATTTCAAACAAATGCTTTTTCACTCTTAAAAACAACGCGAACTTCTCTCGAACCAATAAATGGTACTAACCAGCTCCTTTCAAACCAATGAAATGAATGGCACTGATGAGCTTCGCTCGCTCGAGCTAGTTACTGTTAAATATATGAAAGAGAAGCTTTAACAAAATTAAGAGAAGGTAAAAGAAAAAGAGAGAGAGTCCAAAATCCAAATACCGAAGAAGGAGGTCTGACTTTTCCTGGGTGTCCTCCCAAACTCAGAAAACCAGAGATCGAGAAATGAACTCTTCTGTCTTTTTCCTCTTCGGTTCATTATTTTATTGTAATCCATTCAAAACATAGATAGCCACAAAGGGGATTCATTGCCTTGCATCATAACATCCTCCACTTGAGTATGGGGATGGATAGATATTGGGCTATATTCAAATAAATAAATAAATGACACCAATATGTAGACACGGTATAAATTAGCAGAGTATTAGGGGAAACAAGAAAAGGCAGAACAGGCAGCCAGCTGAGAGGGCTCCAATCCATGGCAATGGATACCAGTAGTGGTACAACCCACCAAGAACGTTCCCGGTGCTGTTTCCAGGAATGGATGCAACTTCAGCGCCAAGACCTGACCCTCCTCCAATCGCTTCACAAAAAACCAAACCACAACGACCAAGAAGAAATCAAAACCCTCATCCGCAGTTGCATCGCTCATTTCGAGGACTACATCTCCACCCGCAGCTGCTTGGCTCAGGAAGACCCATCCACCTTCTTCGCGCCCACATGGTGCACGTCCTTGGAGAATTCCCTGTTGTGGATCGCGGGGTGTCGCCCCACCATTTTCATACGCCTGGTGTACGCGCTGAGTGGGTGCGAGGTGGAGGCGCGCCTACGGAAGTGGCTGGAAGGCACGAGGAATAATAATGATGATAACAATAATAATTTTAATAGCATTAGCAGTGGTAGTGATAGCGTGGGGGAGCTGTCCCCGACCCAGATGAGGCGGGTGGATGAGCTGCACATGAGGACCCTAAGAGCAGAGGAGAAACTGACTAGCGAGATGGCGAGCTTACAGGAAGAGTTAGCGGACCAGCCGATTGCGGTGATCGCGAATGAGATGGAAGGGATTGAGGAGATGAACGAGGAGGCGGAGATGGCTCTGAAGGAGCATGAGACGGCAATGAGAGGGATTATGGAGAAGGCTGATGAGTTGAGGCTCAACACTCTTAAGGAGTTAGTTTTGGAGATTCTGAAGCCACCTCAGGCCCTCCACTTTCTGGCTGCCAGTAAGAAGCTTCATCTCTGCCTACATCAATGGGGCAAATGGAGAGATGAGAAGCATGGAAGAAGATCATATTATGACTAAATCCATCCATTAATATATAATAAAATTATATCAGTATAGAGGAAGCTAACTACTTTTTTCATTTGGGAAAAAAAAAAAGACAATGTTTGTTCCTGTTTTATTAATATGTTGAGTTTTAGCAGGGTTGATTAATAATAATTATTTTAGCAGCTTCAGTTGAACTATTCTTATATTTGTTAATGAATGCTTATATAATCAAAACGCATTACAAGTCCAAAAAGTAGGTATTGTTTATTGATTTGATTATGTAGCCTGTTTGTTGCATCAAATTCATTCACTAAATTATCCTGCTGCTCAAAGCAGAGCAACCATAATCCACCCAGATTATAAACATTGGAGCTTCAATTAAAACTACGCAAAATAAAATAACCCATCATATTTTGCATAAATGATGGAATTGGTATGAGAATTTAGTGAGCAAAACTTTAAATGGAATCGAATCGCACTGTTTTTCGTATTTATAGAACACTAGTAGAAAACAGAGTGACAGCCAAATTAAGAAAAGCGTAGAAAACAGAGAGGAAAAAATGAATGAAATTAAGGAAAGATTATTATTATTATTATTATGGTTATTGTTTTGTTGGTGGTATTTTTGGGAGACGTTTGGGTTGCCCCCATTGCCTGAGGCGAATCTGGATGAGAGAAATGGAGGCCAAGAAACGAACGCATTGCAATGGCGTAAGCACCTCCAAAATTCCCTTCAATGTCTTCAGCCTTACGCAGTCCGCAGCCTTCATGGTCCTTTCGAGGCCAAGGAGCATGCCCTTGATGGCCGCATCGACTAAGCCCTCCACCTGCCCCACCACTGCTGGCATCGGATCCCCATTCCTGCGTCGGGTCTCCAGCCTGGAGAGCTGGACCATGTGGTGATCCGCAAGCGCCATCTGCTGCCTCTCCATGTCCCTGTCCACCCTGTCCTCCTGGGCTTTGATCTTCACGCGGAGCTGCTCCAGCTTAAGGAGCTGATCCGGGGAGAGTGCGGAGGGGAGGATGAGGCGGAAGGCCATCGAGGGCTTCCACCCAGTGACCCAGCTGTAGGCGGCCTCCAAAGGGGTGACCCAGGAAGGGGAAAAGAAAGCGAGGACGTCCTGGTGGGCGTGGGCCCATTTGACGGTGTAGTAAAGCTTGATATGGGCGGTGAGCTTCGAGACCAGGCTGCGGAGGTGGGGCTCTTGTTGTACTTCCATCATGCCACCGCTGCCGCTGCCGCTGCCGCCGCCTGTGGAGGCGTAGAGGAGGTGCTTTACCAAGTCCTCCAGTTCCGACACCCAGCTCTCGAAGAAATCGGAGAATCTCTCTTCCACTTGGGTTCCCATTTGGGATCCAAACCAAAACCAAATTCAATTATTATTTCTTCCAAAATGGAACCGGCTGGCCCCCTCTACTATTACATGTATGATAAATAGTGACTCTCGGCCCACGTGGAAGCCATTCAGCAGCCCACGTAGGTGCTGCGCTGGGAATCCACGCATGGCCTACAAACGCAGAAGGGGAATTCAAGGAGCCAAGTGACGCTTCGCATTCACCAAGGGAAGCATTCTTAATTTCTTTATCCTTAAATTACCATTCCTTTCTTAACTATTTAATACTTTTTAAAAATCAATTTATTTAACTTTCGTTAAAAATTTAAAGATTTTTTTTAGTAACTCATAAATAAATATGTTTTATGACTAAATTTATAAGTTAAATTTCTCCATTTATTTATTTTATTATTAAAAAAAATAAAATAAAGATTAAATGACTGAAAGTGGAGATTAATTAAAACACACGACAAAACCAATGCGCTTTGACTAATATTATTTCTCAATAATTATATGAATCCAGAATTCCTCTGACCCTGCTTTTATTTTTTTGTAAGGAATAGACAGTTTAATAGTCAAAGTCGTGTCTTGATTTGATAATAAGTTGAAATTATATATTTTTTCATCTTTTTAAACTTTTAAAAATATGTTATTTTGTGTGTTTTAAATGGAAGATATTATTATTAAGAAAACTTAATTAATTAATTACTATAAGCATACATATATTGTATTTCAAATATAAAATATAAATTACTTAAAAATATTAAACAATTATCTATTAGTTTATATTTAAAAAAAAAAAAAAAAAAAAGTTAATACAGACATTAATTTATCCTGGCTGTTAGCGTAGCATTTGGGAGCAATGTGGAAGAGACGAAGAGTGAAACCGCCCACAGGTAACCCAAAATCTGGGGCTGCTTGCTTGCGACGTGCTCCCACCTCAATCCATTTCCCTTTCTACGTGGACTTCCCTTAGCTTTTTGGTCTCCTTTTTTAATTTATTCCCTTTTTCTTTAAACAAACAAATGAATGTAGACCATGTTGTAGATTCACTGTTTATTTTTCCGAAGCAAGAAGGCCCCCCAGTGAATGGTGCCAACAATTTTCTCCTGACACCCACACTCCCAAAGAGGCTCTATCTAAAGTAGGTATACATATACTTGCTTGCAACATTCACAGACATATCATCAAACACCTTACGGGAATACCATAAATACCCACCAATACGATCCCCTGTTCATCATACTCATGTCCTTCATCTATCTATTTAAGTAGTGTTTCTTTTGTTTGAAGCTTTCCAATGTGGGACATTCATGACTTCGGCCAACCTTGTAATATGGGCCGTTCGTAAATTAGGTTGCTTCTGCAGGAATTGTCCCACTTAAGTTATTTCCCCTCAAATCCTGAATACAAGATGATTGAAATAATTTGATAAGAAAACAGATAAGAGGTCGTCAAGTTTTTGAAACCCTCAAATTTAAAGAGGGCTCAAGCGACAATTTATTGACAAACTTTCATTCACGTAAATTACTTAATACACCCATTACTTCAAATATACAATGCAATAAGCTCACAGTCACAACAGCTCTATTGATTCCTAGGCTGCATTATACAGAATTCATTCTATGAATATGAATATGAATATATATGAATATTTCATCGGCCACGCCCATACATGCCTTCACATAAATATCAGAAGACATAAAAGGAAAAGGGCAGAGCTCAGATCCTCCCACCAACTTATTCAAAATTTGTAGAGGAAAAGGTACAAAACCATGCTCATCTATAATAAACTTTCACACAAACCCAATCAATCAATCAATCTATAATCCACCTGAGTGTTGCAGACAACTACTTCAAATTTTCTGTTGTTGAATGCTGAGAAACACGAGATATTAATTCCTGAAAACAAACCATAAAAGAAAAGGGTTAGTTCTCTTCTCCCAAGCCGACCAAGTTGTTCCGTGTATGTTTGCAAGTTCATGACATTACCTCAGAGTAGCGGACATGATCGTGACGCAAATTCAAAGATTTTACGATGGTTTCCCACTTGGTACTGACTGATGTTCTTGGGCTCTGCGGCTTTTGATACAACTTGTTTCCAAGATTTGATCTTTTTGAGGCAACTGAAGGCAGTGTACGCCACAGCCAAGACTCGGAAGGAGACTTTGGTAATGGTGGAGGTTGAGAAGATATCACTTTGACACTTGTTGGATCTTCTACTTTGACTAGCTGATAATTGGCCTTGGAGTAATGTTCTTCATCAGCAGTACCCACATTAGCATATCCCACTTTGGAGCCATCATCAATAGCATCTTTGCTTTTAGATTCTGCAGCTTCACGCTCCAGCCTCCCTTCTTCAACCAGAGTTAAGCATTTTACTTCTAGGAAAGAAGGCTCCACAGTCGTACTTTCTTCCATTGCTCTGCTCTCAAATGCTATCTCATTCTTCCCACTAGGACACTCAAATTTCTTCTCCTTATCCAAATGGGTTGAATTAAATGGAGGATTTGTTTCAGCAACACTTGCAATATCTATATAGAGTGTCTTCTCTATTAGGGGACTTTCCATGTCAACCCCATGTCTAGTTGCTAGAATGGATGGTGTATCATGAAATTCAGTATCAGCTTTAGATTTGGAGATAATCTCAACTTCATTAGGAACTACAAGTGAATGCTTCCTACAAGGAGACTGTGGCGCTTCATTCCGGTAAGGAGAAGCAGCCCTTGAATACCTGAAGGGAGAAGACCTACCTCTCATTTGCCGGTCGGTGGAGGAAGGAAAATGTTTTGATTCACCAGCCCACTTTTCTTTAACCTCCGGCAGCTTAGGTGATCCACCAGCAGCTTCTGGTTTTTGTTTGTAAGTAGCCTCCCAAGCATGCTGTAAGATGTAAAGTTTACCGGCAAGTATACTTGAATGCATGAATGGGAACAAAAGGAAAGTAAATAAACACTAACCTTGTTGATTTTTTGGCTGTGTGAAAGGTGGTGCATTGTTCTGCTTCTCATTCCGTGCACAGGATTAAGAAGGCCCAAAGAGTTTTTGAAGCATATATTGGGTATTAGACCACAACCTCTAGCTGATATATTAACTGAATTGTCATATTCATCATCCACAGAGACAGAGTCACTCTCTTCATCTACTTCATCTACTAAATGTACTTCATCTTTTCGATACTGAAGTAACAGGTTAGAGTCGAGTCGTTTAAGCGGAGACATCCTCCTATTCTCAGATGTCACCTTCTTAACTTGTCTAGATTGTTCAACTGCTACAAGTTGCTTCCTTAAGGAATACCTAGCAGGCTCCAAAACCATTGCCTTGGCTGCAGGCAAGAAGCGGTTCATCATGAAATCTCGAGTTTGAGGATCTGTTCGGAATGTTCCTGATGGTCTCACCATGGGACCATTGTATCCACTTAGACCACTAACACTACAGTTGTTAATAGAGAATGAACCAGTGAGGGACAGTGTCTCACGTGCATCAGAAAAATCATCATCGTCGTCGTCATCATCATCATTCTCAGTCTCAGATGCCAAGTTCCTCGCATCACTAGCTTTGGTTGACTCTAATCTCAAGACAATGGCATTAGAAGAAGTTGCCTCAAGCCCATCTTGATGACAAGCTTCCATTTCCATACTATGATTTTTAACATCCACAGCCCTTCCAAAGGAAAGCCTGGGAGTAGAACAAGTCCTTTCAGGAGGCTGAGGCAGCTGAACCTCAGGAGAGGCGGAGCCACTATCATTCTTAGCTCTTCCTGGAATGTGCTCCCAGTGGAAGGGAACTGCAACTGGTTCTGTAACTTGCTCTAAATTGAATTGTGGTCTAGAAACCGGAAAGGTACTCCGTCTACTAAGTTGGGAATTCTCAGATTTCTTTTCATTCACTTTAGCTAAAGAACTAGATGCCTTGGCAAATCGCCTCACAGACATGAGCGGTGCATTAAAATTGAGTTTTCTTTCCTCCATTGCGTACCCAACCAACAAAAACTATGGGAAGAAAATTAAACTACCGAATTAATTCTGCAAGAAAGATGAGAGCAAAAGTCACCAACACCGCCAATTTTGACTGGAAAAATAAAGCTCATCTGATAAACCCTTTTACTAGCCTACATTCTGGGCTGGTTTTAACTCATGTCCGATCAGACACGACACAAATCAAAGATCAAATTAGCCAGAAAATTCATTCAGAAATTCTGGGGATCAGATTTCATAGAGAAGAAGATTCAACAGCAACCCAGTTTCCAGTTTCTCCCAAATTCCCATGGTAGGAAGATAACAAACATGAGGGGCTAGTTAGAAAATGGAAGGATGGAAAATAAACATCTAAATCCGTAAAATTAAGCGAACCCCAGATGAGAATTTTGAGCCCCACCCCCTCAAAGTATGTCCAAATGCGACAACAAACGCAAAAGAGATAACAAATTGAAGCGATTTCAGAGATTATGAGACCCCAATGAAAACAAACAGAAGAGAAGACAGAGCATTAACGCATTTTACAGAGAACAAAACAGACAGAGCAGCAGAGAGAAGATGGTATTACCAGTAACTGGGAGAGATGGGCAAGACAGAGAATGATCGTCCCTGTAAGCAGTCCATCCATATATGATGGCGTGTAGTTAGGGAAAATGAGAGATGAGAAAGTGAAATGAGCGACTTTTTGAGCGCCAAACTGTGAGTGTGTAGTGTGTAGTGTGTTTGGGCCGTTGCTTTAGGCCGATGATGGGGGTTTCAATTCAATTTTTCACGCGCTCTCCGTTTTCGACTTTTCTTCGCTCCGACCTCTCTCTTTGATTGTGGTCACGAGGAATACAGTTGAGTAACGACTGATAAAAGGGAGGAACAAGAATTGATTGTGCACTTTCTTTCTTGCCCCGCTCGGTCCACCTACCTTTCTTCTCTCACTGTCTCCCAATTTATTCCTTCAAACCATACACCAAATAATTCAATTCATTACTGGTTTTTAAAATTACTTTTGGTCAATTTTTTCCCAATACTTCCCTAATAAATATTTAACTTCTTGAATTTAAAAGTATCTCAATCCAGTCAAATAATAAATAAAAGAGGCTTAGAAGAATAGAAGAAAAGAGTAAAGAGCATTAAATTATAAGCATGGTGTGATATAGACACAAACGTATTTTTTTTTTTTTATAACTTTATGTACATTTATTTTAAGTTTAATCCAAAAAGTTGTCTCGTAAAGATAAAAATGGTATGATTATTTATCGAACATAGATTTAGCTGCTCAACATTCTTATATAAAATATATAATATATTACCGATATTAGGTGTTTGCTAAACAATATTTATTTTATTTGATGGGTTGATAATGAAAGATTTAATTATGTAGAAAAATACAAAAAGTCCAAGAAAATATAGAATAAACATTGATTTTAGAATTTTGTGTTTAAAAATGGTGGGTGGTTGGATTAGTTTAGTGACGAGCTCCAAAGGTTGTCTTAATATTCCTCCTCTGATTGCGGAAATCTGGTTGGGCCAATCACATGCATCCCATAAGACCTTGGCATTACCCCCCCAAACATTCCATCTCCTCCAAATACTATGTTTTCTAAATTATTGCCACTTTTAAGATTCTTATTAATTTTCCTTTTTAAATTTTCCAAAGTTACAAATTAAATATTAACTTTTTTTTTTTTTGACCGATCGAACTAAATATTTATGCCCATATCGTTTATTTTCTTTTTAAAAAATAAGTTTTCTGTAACTAGTTGTGACACGCTTAATAAAGCATTGTTTGAAAACAACTATTTTCTATGCATATGTTGTTGATAGACTATAGCCTCAAACTAAAAAAAAAAAAAAAAAACTTATTCGTCTTTTAAAATTATTTTATTTTGATTTATAAACTTTAAATTTTAATTTATAAGCAAATTTAGTATGCAATGGATTATAAACTTAAAAAATGATATTTTGATTTTGAACATGGGACAGATCAAACATTGAAGATGTCAAATCATATACTCAATAATTTGTATTGTCTTTTAATATAACTATATTATTATTATGATGTTTTGTTTTGTTTCATAGTGTTTTAAATCAGATACCCAATAACTTTATTATCTTTAATATAAATACTCTAAATAATATTATGAGAAAATTGTTAAGTGGGCATTAAATTTTTGCCTCTTCCCAAAATTTCCACGATTTTTGTAATTAATTACGTTTCATGGATCTGCAGGCCCAACAAATGAGATTGATATAGATTTAAAACTGGGCCCCCATTTCATGCTAAATTTGGCCCATTTGATGGTAAAGACCAGCACATGGATTTAGCATCACATGGGTCTCGTCATGGAGCCGCTTAACGCAGGACTTGAAGTGACTGACCAGCGCGAGATCCCTGACGGATGGTGCAGCTCTTAAGGATCTGCTCGTAAGCCCGTGAGTTGTGGAAGCGACGGACCATGGACCACACAAGACTCAGAGGCGCGTGAACCACTTGAAAGAGGGTTCGGTTGCAGTACATAATTCGAAGATGACGGTGACGGTGACGTTTCAAAACGTGGGCTGGATCCATACAAATTGGGCCGATAAATGTGCTTTTTGTGAGGCCTCTAATTTGTTCCTTTTATATATATATATAAAAAAATAATAATAAAAAAACACAAAAAGCCAAGTATATGTGTATGTGTGTGTATATATATATATAGGTTATTTATGTAGATTGATGTTTGTTTGGTTGCGGTAGGTGCAAAGAAGGGCGAGAGAGTTGCTTTGTGACAATGAAGTGTGGGAAGGCCCACCCAACATCGCCCCCTCATGTCATGCTTCTATGTGGACTCCAATCATGTTGGACAAATTTCATTCACATCACTCCCAACACTAAATTAAAACCCCTTATATTCCTTTTCACCAAATTTTAATTCAATTACCTTTCTACCTATTTTACCCCCACATAATAATATATTTAACATCCTATTTTTTCTTTAAATTATTATTTTTTTTTTATTTCATGTTAGAATAAAATCAGGGACAGTCACCAACCGATTTATGTTTTTTAGTACCAAAAAACAGAATAAAAAATAATGAATGATCATCATACATACATTCACTTTTTTCCTCTCAACAAAACCAAATACAAAAAAACAAACAACATGCACAATGTTTTTTCGTCTGTTTTTTATTTTTAAACTTTACAAAAATTAATAAAGGTATAAATTTAAATAAAAATTTGCAATGAAAAACTTAAAGAGTATTATTATTATTTTTTTATTTTGATAAAGTTGAAAGTTTATTTATTTGTGGGGACATAATTCCCCAACATGGTTCCGTAAATTTAGAATACGGTCGATTTGGGGTGGCCAGCGTTTGGAGTTTTCCCAAACAAAATCATTAAATCCAATTTCTCTCCACGTATATTTCATACCAATTTTCCATTTCTAAAAAATATATAATCAAATAATTATGTTAGAGTGATGAATGATAGCCTATCATCATTCCGATCTGCATTTATCTTTATTTTAATTTATGAGCTCTACGCAAAATTGAAGCAAGTTTCATCTTAATGCTTAATACTGATAAAGTTTAAAGAAGAATCGAAAATAAAGAGAGTCCAAAGGGGAAGGTGCAATGAAGGGATAACAATGGTAATCCATGTGGGAAGGGCGTTAGATGGACCCTAACATCTCCATCTCCATCTTAACCTATTAAATGAGTTGTGGGGGCTCAATTTGGATTGGACATTACTCAATCCAACCCTAACTTTATTTATGTATAAATATGGTACATTATTTGGTTACCTTATATTCTATATAATTCTATATTTAGTTCATGAATAATTACTTTTTTATTATTTTTTTTAAATTTGTGGGAGGGGACACTCGGTGAAAGACGGGATGGGGCTAATGGAGGCATCTATATGGTCAATATGTTGATGCAATTGTAAGGCATCAAATCAAATCAATCAGTTTGAACTTTATTTGTTTGAAGGTGATCAACATGCTTCCATTTTCTTCCCATCATGTATCTAACCATACCATTCAAATCAACGCTCTTTTGAATTGAATATCATTGGTTTATAAGTAAAACATATCAGTATGAGACCTTTTGGAAAAATTAAAACTAAACTCATAAATGTTTATACTCAACGTGGATAATATCATACTATTGTGAATGATGGTGATTCTTAATATGATATCAAGAACATGCTCTTAACCATTCTCAAATGTTGAATAATATTATACTATTGTGAAGGATCGTGGTTCTTAACAATGATAAGATTTAAAAGAGATGACTTTGGAACGAATATGGCAAAAGTCTCACATGGTGATGGTGGGGGATATTGAAATATGAAACACACAAGATTTGGTCGCTCCTCTACAAATATATTTCAATAAGCTTCCAAAACAAAGTGTGAAAGTCTTAGTTTTCTGAATCTTCAATTGGGGAACCAATCAGACGTTGACACTTGTCCGTCCCCAAAACCCTAAATTAAATTATTGAACTTGGTGAGACAAAGAGAGGGCCCTAATTTCACGCATCTCCCAAACCCTCAAACTCCCCATCTTTATGCTCAATTATTAATACACACTTTTCCATCCTTTTTTATTTATATTTTTATTTTAACTTTATGGTATGATTTAATTTTACCCCTTTCACTTGCCTTTCTGCTTCAATTCTTCTGTACTTACAATTCATTTCAAAATCTCATCTTTATATTCTTATGATATCTTGGTCAAGTTTAATTATCCACTTATTGACTTTTGTGAAAGTTTATTGAGTATTGATATGATGGTTTTTGACTTCAATCTCTTAATGTGAATATATGAAAATTAAACCAAAACAATCAACTATGATTTCATTTCTTTAGATCGGTCGAGTGGCTAGTTAGTGGGAAGGATATTTTTAATTAGCACACTATTTTTTTTTTTTTTAAAAAAAAATACCCTTGATATTATATTCAAGAAGCAAGAAGATGCTCGTATTAATATTAACATAACTAAACTGATATAAATATTATCTCAATCTAAATTTGCACGGTTGAGAAAGAAAATTATGGAATATGATAAATTATATTATATTTAAAGATTTTGTGTACGGTTAAAGGAGATTGCCATAATTTGATGGGTGAAGTTTTATGTTGATTTTGAGGGAAAATGAATTTTTGAAACTCGAAATTGAGATTTTAATTCATTGAACGTATCTAGTTATGATGATTTGCTCTTACAAGATCGATATAGTACGATTATACGACTGATTTTCTTTTTTATTTCATTCATATATTAATGTGATTAATATAAATTAGTCTAACTAATTTATGTTCAACCTATAAAGGTTTAAGACATAATAAAGGGGAAGGATGGATGATGCGTACATAATATAAAACATTAATTAATAAAGAAGAACGAAAAAAAAAAAAGAAAAAAAAAAAGAAGTTTTCTCTCTCGATCTCTCTCCTTTCATCTCCCATATTCCGTTTTATTAATCTCTCTCCCAGATTTTCTCTTTCCTTCGACTCTCTCTCCTCTGAGAGGTTGACGAAACAAAGAAACTGAATTAAAAAAAAAAAAAAGAAAAAAAAAAAAAGGAGATGAGGAATAGCATAAGATGCTGCATATCTTGCATTCTACCATGTGGAGCTCTGGATGTGATCCGCATAGTACACTCCAATGGCTACGTCGAAGAAATCAGTGGCTCAATCAAAGCCTCCGACGTCATGAAAGCCCATCCCAAACATGTCCTTAAGAAGCCCTCCTCCCCCTCCTCCTCCGCCGCCTGCGCTGATGACGCCTCCGCCCTCCCCAAGATCGTCATCGTCCCACCGGAAGCCGACCTCCAACGCGGTAAGATTTATTTCCTCATGCCACTCCCTCCCAACCCTGACAAGCCTCGCTCCCGATCCTCCTCCCGAAGAAAGAAGAGAGTTACCAATAACAACAATAAAAACAATCATCACTCCGACCGAACACCCCCCGCCGCCCTCGCATCTGCCACCGCCGATACCGACGACAACGACGACAACAACAACAACAACAGCTCCATTTCCATGTCCAACCTCCACGTTTCCGACCAGTACCTCTCCGAAATACTCTCCGAGAAAGCCTCCACCCACCGCGAACGGCGGCGCGGCCGTGTCGGCGTCTGGAGACCTCACTTAGAGAGCATTTGCGAGTCACCCAGCCATGTCTAATAACCGGCTACTCAGGTTGTGGGTCTTTTTTTTTTTTTTAAAACATAAAACCATATAGAAATATATATCATCATAATTAAATTCCATTTCTTCAATATCATGATCATTCCTTTCCCCCAGGAAAAAAAAAAAAGCCCTTTTCCAATTTCACCAGATTGATTGCAGAGAGAAGGATCTGAAATTAAGAATGTGGTAAATTTAATTTTTTACTAATCTTTGCTTAATTAATTTTATATTTTTCTGGAAATTTGTGGATTTTTTAATGCAGTAGTCTAGAATTTATTCTATTATAAGCATAGTTTAATTGATATAAAATGTATATTATTTCTGTGCATCAACATAATTTTGAGTGATTGTGATATGATGATGATTGTACAGCTGCAATAATATACTTTGTCTGCCCATATGCCACCATTTTTTCTTTCCTATTTTACACTTAATAATACCATGCTTTACACTTTTAAACTAAGCTCTATATTTCAAATAATTTAAGTGTTCTAAGGCATGAACTTAAATATATTTATACATTTTTATAATTTTTTTTACAAGAAAATAATATGTGAAAAATGAAAAATGAAAAGTATGTATGGATCGTATCAATCTCGGCCCCGTTGGATTTTTTTTTTTCCTGATTTTCTGCATTGCGTATGAATTAAATTTAATATTTTAATTAATCAGCATTATGGTTTTTATCGAACCCCACAAGCCTTGGTCATTTAAATGCCATTAACTATCCTATCACTTTATACGTGGGCCTCTCCACCATAATATTTAATTCTAATTGTTATGCCAAATTTTAGGATTATAAAAATATTTTAAAAAAGTCATATGCCTTTCTGCCATTTTATTTTAAGAATATTAACATTGGTATATATTTTATTAAAAAAAAAGTTCACTTTTGAACGTAAAAAATAAATTTAAGTTAGTTTATAATAAATAAAAAAACTCATAAAAAAGATAAGATATTAATGATTTTCTTTAAGATATTAAGAGGAAATGATATATAGTCATACTCAATTTGAGCTCCACGTCAAACATAAAAAAAGTTGTCATCATAATTATTTTATGATTATGCCCTTATAGATCAACCATGATACTCAATAATTTAATTATTATTAGATTTGTCTAAGTGTTTAAATTAAAAGTGGGAGAAATTTAGTTAGGTGAAAATAAATTTGAATTTCCATTATTTATTTATTTATTTATTTATTTTAATATTGGTACAAGTTCTTTATGTATGGTTCTCATATTCTTGTTCTTCGTGCACTTGACTCAGAAGGCTCCAATGTTTATGTTTGGTTTGTTGATCTTGTGGATTCTTAATTTTTAGTGTGATTTTAGAAAAATTGATCTAGAGGACAAGAAAAACACGTGTCGTTTTTGGTGAACGAGTAATTTTTTTTTTGTTTAAATTCTGATTTAAAGATGCTTATTTAATCTATAATTACCCCAAAATTAATATTATGTAACTATATCATGAATTTTCTAAACTAATATTTTGTGGAGAGAATTTTTGTTTAGGGCCGTGGTTGGTCTTCTAGGAGCCCAGGGTCCTGGCCCAATCCCGTATCAAGTTCCATTATTTATTTATTTATTTATTTTTTTTGTTGAAATTTTGGTAAAAATGTTTAATAGTAAAAGTTATTTTAGTACAAAATTTTAGAATGAATTTGGGAACAATTTTACATTATTTTTTGGGTTAAAAGTAGTAGTGAACAAAGTAGAAAATGAAGCGAGGTAAAACTTAATTAAATTTAGGATGAAATTTAATGAAATGGGAGTGGATACAAATAACAAAATTTAGAATTAATTTTTTTTTCCAAATAAGTAGTATTATTTAATAATGAACTAATGTAAGAAAACAAAAATATTCGTAAAATAAAGAAAAATAAAAGAAAGTAGTTTTCCGGTGGCCGCAAATCCTGCATTTAATAAAAAAAAAAAAAAAAAAAAAAAAAAAAAAAAAAAAAAAAAAAAAAAAAAAAAAAAAAAAAAAAAAAAAAAAAAAAAAAAGATAAAAGATAAAAAGCAGGCGGTAGAGTTAGTTGGGGCGGGGGCATCCACCGGACGAGAAACGACGACCCAAAATAAAAGAAAAAAGAAAAAATAAAAGTACAGGCAGTTGGAAGGGGGAAAAAACGATAATGGGGAAAAAGAAAAAAAAAAGAAAAAAAAAAGGCGTCGACGGCCGGCCACGCGCTTGCCGCGTGAGATTCCACGTGCATCGTAGTCAATCAATGCCCGGCCAAAGGCACTCCCACGTGAACCCTCTCCGTTTCGGAAATTCCCTCTCCCGTTCCCGCTGGCCAGGCCGCAGTCTTCCCGCTTGTCAGCGACCCCACCTTTCCTCCTCACCGTCCGCTTTCTTTTGGGCCGAAGCCGAAGCCGAAGCCGAATCCGAGCCCTTCCGACACACTAACCAAACCATGACCCAACCCCCCTCCCGGTCCCGGCCCGCTTCCTTTTCGGTTCCCTATCCCTATCCGCTTCCCATTTCATCCCCGGCGATATCATCGCCGACGCTCCCTCTTTTATACCTCTTTTACCCATTCCCTTCGTCATCTTCTTCCCCTTCTCCTTCTCCTTCTCCTTCTCCTTCTTCTTCTTCTTCTTCTTCTCTCCCTTATCTCTTTTCTGAGTTCTGATGGGGGATCTCACCGATTCTCTCACCCCTTCCTCTGCTAACTCCCGCCAGGTTCCCATTCGCGAAGACTGTTGGAGCGAGGATGCTACCTCTACTCTCATCGACGCTTGGGGTCGTCGTTTTCTCGACCTCAATCGTGGAAATCTCCGCCAGAAGGACTGGCAGGACGTTGCCGATTCTGTCAACTCCCTTCATGGCCTTACCAAGAAGACCCATCGCACCGATATTCAGTGTAAGAACCGGATCGACACCGTTAAGAAGAAGTACAAGACCGAGAGGGCTCGGGTTGCTGCCTCCCATGGCAGTTTTGTCTCCTCTTGGCCCTTTTATGCTCGTCTTGATGAACTTATTGGCCCTACTGTCTCCATGAAGAAACCCTCCTCTCCTCCTATGGCTCTTCCTTTGCCCTTTCGGAAGACGCCACCCCCTGCCGTTGCTGCTACTCCTGCCGTCGTCGCCGTGTCTCAGAAGCGGACTGCCGCAGCGGTGGACGACGGGTATTTTCGGAGGAATTACTCGGCTATAGCGGCTGCTGCTGCGGCGGCTGCATTGACGGAGGAAGAGGAGGACGACGAAGAGGAGGAGGAGGAGCGAGTGAGCGACGACGAGGAGGCGGAAGGGGAGGGCATGAGTAGGTTGGCAAGAGCAATTAAAAGGTTCGGGGAGGTGTATGAAAGAGTGGAAGCCGAGAAGGTGCGGCTGATGGTGGAATTGGAGAAGCAGAGGATGCAATTTGCCAAGGATTTGGAGGTACAGCGGATGCATATGTTTATGGAGACCCAGGTTCAGCTTGAGAGGATTAAGCGAGGGAAGAAATCAAATCCCAGTGGTAAGGCTAAGGGAACTTTCTGCTCTGTTTTCCCATTGAAATTGTTTTTTTCTTTTAGCACGAAGCTGAAGTTTGCTCTGTTACAGATTCAACATTTATTTCAGCGTATTCTGTGCTGACTTCGTGGTAGATTTAGTTCATCTGATTGTTTTCTAGAATATTTTGGTTTTTGATATCTCTGGAATAGAATGGTTTCCCAAGAAATTCTACAACTTTAAAATAAACTACTAATTTAACCTGGCATGGTCACATTTCAATCTTCTTTTAGAAATGTTAGTAAACTTTTTTATTTTCTTTTCCTTCTATGGACCCACGAGATGATTCTTTAATTTTACTGGTGCTGGTGCCATGTAATTACAATATAGAGCTTATATCTGGATATGGGTTGTGATGAAGTGGTATGTCCTTGCTTATATTGCATTGCTACATGACCAACTCTTAATGATTAAGAGAAGTATGTGAGGGCTTTAGAGATTTTAAACATTTAGAAGTGTGCTTGAACAATTCAATACTGCATAAAGATCACTTGGGCACAAATTTTTTTCTAGCTTTGTCTGAGTGGACGCCTAATTGTTCACTATGGTCACATTTACATGCAATTAGTGATCACTCTGAACTTTTCTTGGAGAGAATAGGTCCTGACTTGCAAGGCTTTTCTGCATACTACAAAGAAAAAAGTAATGCAGTTATTCAGGTTTGAGGTGATCATGTTTTGGTATATTTATCATCTTTGAATGTTGAAAATTTGAATTGCAGAAAGAATCAGAGCATAAGAAAGGGAGAAGAAGTGAGGTAAGACAAGTATAACTGTGGTATAGTTTAATAGCATGAAGAAACAACCACCAGAAGAAGAGCTGTACGTGACTGGAAATAGAAATAATGAAATCCCATTGCGTTTGAACCCCCTATTGTTCCTGATAAGAAAAAAGAGTGCCGACACTTACTAACGGTTTAATATACACATCATGTCTTTTTTCTGTGTTTCAAATAGATAATGTGTGGCTTGGAACAATGTTCTCATTCGTTTTTGCGAATTTAAGAACATTGGAATATAGGACTGATACTAAGCATCAGAAACTTGGCGAAGTGGAGCCAAGTTCTGCTTTATTTTATATGAGCAAAGTGGTATTAGATTACTGGATTATCTCCTATGGCTATTTTGTTTGTCTTTGACTCATTTTTTAAACTTGGGTTTAGGTACTTAAAAGGATGATTCCTTCCTCAAAATTATACTATTGGATCATATAGTCCAATGTCAGTTTCCTCTGAAGATTATGAAACCAGCTCTCTTCTTCATTTCTGATGTAACATGTCATGCGTCCACTCTTAATCTGTTCTTTGGTCTTCTTGGGTTTTACTTATGGGATTCAGGTTCATAAAATGATATAAGATTGTTATCTGCGAGAATTGCAAGTGTATAGGAACCCTGTTTCTTGAAAACCTCTTCTACTGTCAAGTTTGTGGTAGCTACCCTTACATTATTGGGGACAGTCATTTGATAATGTCAAGACATGAATATTCATAATCAACTGTCAAAGGGACAAGGTGACCAGAATTATGGGATAAAACATGCATGACATTTACTTGTACGTTTCAAGTTACAATATTGCCTTGATTGTTTACTTGTTGCATTCGTTCGAGTTTGAAATAACTGATTCCTGTGCTTTGCTACACACCGTTTGAAATCAAATGTTCATTTTACTTCGTGTGGTTTATGAAACTAAAAAACATTTCTTTTTCTGATGCAGACATCTAGAGGAGGTAGCCGTGTGAGAGGGAATGACAGAGAAACTTCTTAAGGTACATACACACGGAAGCTGGTATTCTCAGGAGATGATAAAAACTTCTAATTTTAACTTCACAATATGGAAAGTTATTTTGTGAAGCTAGCTAAGACCAACCCCCTTCCCCTCTCCTTGTGGGGAAGTTAGGCGAACCGATGTAATCGACTTTTAGATGTGAAGCTAATTTGTGACAACCTTTTATCTTCTACTTTGAGAATTAGCGTGGTGGATACATTGAGCTTCTTAAAATATCCTATGCCTCGTTTTTAAAGATGTTGTTAGGAAAGCTAATCTGGTATGAATGTTGTATACAGCTTTCCCTCATCTTCTCATGTGGTGTAATGGTAAGTGCTCTTGTTTCAATGAACAAACTGAGAAATGTGATAATCTATCTATTATGACAAGGTGGGTGTTTCTTTTATACGTATTTCCACGCCTTGTGTTACCTGGAAATACAAAAAATGTGGTCTTTGTTCATTATATTCTTTAGTGTAGATGTTTTCCAGACCATTGCATTTATTCAGTGATGAATGCGTAGATTGAAGGAAAAAAAGGAATGCAGAAAGTCATCTGGGGCAGAGAACAGTGAGATAAAATGTCTGCAGAAGATGCCATCGAGCGCGAGCGTTTTTGTTGACATGTTAACATTTTTATCGATATTTTTACATATTTGTAGGCTTGATATCGTTGATTTGTTCGTTTCAATTTGTTCATAAATATCATAAAACCTTGATTGTGATAGGGAGGTGGGTTCAAATTCATCTTTATAATTGGAGTTATCATCGAACATGTCATTTTAGTGAAGATACGATATCCAAAGGGAAAATGATGATAGATTATTAATGTGCCGTCTAAAACCAACACCATTTGAGTTGCCCTAATATTACAATTCTCACCTCTAAAACCTTAAATCTTGCAAAATATTTTTCGAACAACTTTCATATTTTAAGAGAAAAATATAAAAGAGATATAGAGCAAATTTTTTTTTGTCGTTTATTAACACTTGGTTGTTAACATGCATTATGATAATTTAATTTAAATGAAAAATGATTTCAATTGTGTCTCTCCGTTACAGATATGAATTAAGATATGACCCAAAATGATGAACACAAAAAGACATCATCTTGAATGGGCATGTTGATGATCTAAATTAGAAAGATCGAGGGACCTCACAATAGCTATAAGACTCGAGAGTTGTTTCTCTCTCATAATCAACGGAATCTTATATTTATCAAATAGAATTGACATGAAATGACGAACATCTGGACAAGGTTAGTAGTATGTCATTTCCTACCTTAAGCCTAGAGTGTGCTTCACTTAAAATAAATATGATGTTTCATATATTTTTTTTATTAGTCGTTGACATGAACCTTCGATTCATTCTTAAAAGAAAGATTTGCCATCTTTAATAGGGACATTATTTATAAAATGAAATACAATGAAAATATATTTTATTATTAGAAAGTATTTAATCCTAATATTATAGTACAAAGAGTAATTAAAATGGTGTAAATACAAAATACCTCAACATTAAAGAATGCTACCAAAGCACTAAGTATGATGTCACAAATTAATTAATTAATTATATATATATATATATATATAAAATAATAGGACAATAGAAATGACATTTTTCATCTTAAATGTGAAGGGCAAAACAGTTGATTGTCACCATCTAATATGTAATAGTTTAAAAGTGAACCTAAACTTTGGGCTTTTTTTTTTTAATTAACTAGAATGGGAGAAAACATATTGCTTGCTAGCTAGGCTTGGCTACAAACTATATACTAATTTTTTTTATTCAAATTCTCTCTTTCTTTATATAATTATCTCTAAAACATATATATAATATATATATATATATATAAGTATTTTATCATATAGAAAATGCTTCAACTCGTTCCACATTTATACACTCTTCATCCATTGCTGTTCTTGTCCTGAAATTAAGAAAATAATTAAATATATTTTTTAATTAGGTTTTTATCAGGAAATATGCAATAAATAACAACTTTTTTTTTCCTTTTTTGTATTTGATTGAGAATTTAAGGAAAAATAAAAATGATTACACGAAGTATTAAACTAAAAGATTATGAAACAACACCTAATTGATTTTTTAGGGTAAATTTAGTAGTTTATTCTATTTCTAACACTCTCCTTTTGAATATTAATTAATATGACATCCAACCTATAAAATATTATAAGGAATGAAAGGAAAATAATATTATGAAAGGATAAATGTAATCTTTTTTAACATATTCTAACAATGATGCTTTAACAAATATAATTTATTTTAGAGTAAAGAAACTATTTCATTAAAATAATATAATGTTAGTTATCAAATTATAAGATATTAAACTAAAAAAATTAGAATTAACATTCATTCTACTCTTTCCATCCAAATTTTTATTTTAAGATAAGATATAACTTCTTTAAATTTGACGCAAATGTAACTTCGTCTACCTTAAGAACTTATATATATTATCAACTAATAGATATGATATTCAAATCCTTCAGAAACGAAGAAAAAAAAGTCAAACTTTAAGTTGACTTAGCCTAAAAAAAACAATAATTTTATAATTTTGTCAATACCTACCTAACATAAAACATGGGTAAGAGATTCAAATCTGAAAAAAGAACTAATTTTAGTTGATAAACCAAATAAGAAGGAAAGTTTTGTAGTGTTTGAGCTTATTTATTTAAAGGGTTTCATTTTTAGAAAATATAGATTAAGACAATAATTATTACAAACCTGCCAACAATTAATGTTAATAATGAAAGTTTGTGTAATGCAATGGCAATGAGGCAACAACACTTAACACAAAAAAAGTTGTACATATTATGTTAATAGTTTGTTTAATTTGATCAACAGCACACTAATTAATTCCATTTAAATCAACTTAGCCCATATTGAAGAATCTAATGTTAATGGTTAAGGAGGATTTTACAATCGAAACCAGAAAACTCGAATATCTTAACAAATTTAAAAAAGTGAACCCAAATCTATATTTGCCACAAAAAAGAGAAGAACTTTGATATGGATCCATTAAAAAAAGAAAAAAAGAAAAGAAAAAAAAGAAAAGCTAGTAACTAATAATTTATACCACAAAATTATCCACAGCAATTTCATATGACCATCAAACATTCAGACAACAACAAAAAAAAAGAACAGTGTTTAAGGAACAAAGTTCCTGTATAAGATGTTCCGTTGATTCCGTACATAAATCAATGTGGGTTTTGTTTGGAAAATTTAGAACAAAATGCAGAGTTTTGAAGTAAGTGAAAGAAGAAGAAGAAGAAGAAGAAGAAGAAGAAGAAGACAGGAAAATTCATATCACTGTATAATCATCATTCCATTCCATCCATCCATCCATGTATGGGGAGCACAAAATCGCAGAGAATCACAAAAAAGCCCCAAAAACGTGTAAAAGTTGAGAATTTAAATGAACTATTTAATTAAATCAATATTAATAAAATAAAATAAAAACAGTGCTTTGTTTGATTTGAGAGAGAGAGAGAGAGAGAGAGACAGTAGAGTCCATGGTTGTTTGTGTGTTCGAGAAAACTGACGTTGTTATAAGTTATAGCTCATTGATCCATATTAGAATTAGGGTTTTTTTTGGAAGTGGGTTCTAGGGTTTTTGGTTTACAAATTAGAGGAACAAGTTTTGTGAGAGAATTGAAGTGAGTTATGAGGTTTGTTTGAGTATTGCTGGAATTTAAATTAATTGAGGAAGGATGGGAATCAATTATTGGTTTGAAAATGAAGTGCTTGAGGGTTAATTATTGGGGTATTTTAATAATTAAATAAATCCAAGCAGAATTAAAAGGACCCAGATTCCAGAAATTGAAATTAAAATTGAAATTGAAAGGGAAATTACCAGGAAATGAGAAGTGATTTGATTTTGATTTGATTTGAATCAAGGAAGAAGCTTGGGTTGGTTGTCCTCGTCGTTGCCCTTCAATTGGCTTCTTTTTCTCTTCTTTTTCTTGTACGGAATCCCTCTTGCCTTGGCTTGACACTCCTTCACTTCCCTCAAATACACTCGAATTGCTCCATTTCCAAAAGGGTTTGTCTCCGGCGATCCTCCGTGCTCCTCGTACGCCGCTCTCAGCCGTCCGATCAGGGCGTCCAGGCTGCCCCATGCTTGCCGGAGTGGGCAGGTGCAAGGGGCAGGTGGGTCAGGCTGTCCGAAGAAAACACACCCGTGTAAGTGAACCTTAGTTTTTCCGAACTGGTCCAGGTACCTCATGAATTCCACCACGTGGTTGCAGTTGCACTGTGACAGCGCAACCGGCGGCGTTTGATTCTTCAGATACTGTCCGAACGTGTTCCAGTCCCGCTTTTTCTGCGACTCGTACCGGCTTAGTGCCGCCGACGCTTGCTGCTGATCCGCCGCTGCAGAGCTCCCCGCCGCCGTCCTCGACGATGACCCGGCTTCCGTCGAATCTTTTCTGCCTTCTGTTGACATGATCAATTTGAGATCAAGAAATTAGAGGGGGGAGAGAGAAAGAGAAATAGGAGGAGGCTACAAATTCTTAAGGAAATTTGGCTAAAAAAGAAAAAAATAATATATGCAAAATTTGAGGGTTAAAAAAGAAAAAAAAAGAAAAAAAGAAAAAAAAAAAGAAGGGGTTTTATTGCAGTGGAGAAGAAAGATGAAAATCACATCTCGAGAGAGGACATTACATGGGGCCTATGAAGGTGCTTTTTGTTTCTTTTTTTCTTTTTTTTTTCATGCCCAATTTATTTTTATATTCTTTTGTATTATTTTTCCCACTTCCCCATTTATTTATTTCCATCAACTTGCTTGCTACCACAAAATTATAATTCATTATTATTTTTAATTCTCAAAATTCCAATATAATTATGTATTTTTGTGACTGTATATAGAGATCTATACGTACAAGATTTATTTATAATTGTTATTATCATTTTTTTTTTTGTTAATAATTCTTACGGAAGTGGGAACCTGTCGGTGGTGGCTAGCTGTTAGATTTGGTGTATGTAATTAACCTTATTTTACATGTTTTTATTATTTTTTTTTATTTTCTTTTCGCTGCAAATCAAGAGGGGAATTATACCGTTCATTGACATTAACTTCATAATAATCCCTACTTAAAATCTTTCTTTTATTTGTAAGAAAAAAAATCTTAATATATTGATTTTAAGCTATGATTTTACGAGTACAAGAATAATATTCACCAGCTTTGATTATTGGGATCATATGGTCTACCACTAGATTTAATATCATAAATATAATGGTTGTGATTATGAGTATCTAGTGTTTGTTATTATACATTTTTCTGTCTCCATCTGCTTGCCTGGTTTAATGATGGAAACATTAATTCTTATTTACGCAATTACATGTTAATGAGGATTATTAAGATACACCATTTTCTTAATTAACATTTATTAGTTTAGACGAATAACGTAAATTATACATTAAACCTGAAATTAGATAGTTAGGCAATAAAGTTGAACCAAATTTACAGTAAGATCCGACATCTGTGTCTCTATTAAAGATTCGAAAGTGTGAATAATAAATTGGGTACTTAGTGGATATGGATGTCATTTTCCTCAAATTAATGATTGAGAAAAATAAAAAATAATAATAATAATCCATTTTGCCATCCCATCCCCGGTAAGGCCCCGCTGCGGCAGAGGTGGGGTGGGTTTTGAATTAGCAAAAGTTGAGGGGCAATAATGTGAAGCTCAGGAAAATTAAGGTTGGCAAGTTTTGATAATTTGGATAAAACTCTGTAACATTTCCTTTGCCTTTTGTTTTCCACAAAAAGTTTATTTCTGACACCTAAATTTGTCTGCAGTGTCTCAATTTTCAGGGCACTCAAAAACCTTCTCTTTTTCCTTTTTCTTTTTCTAATAAAATTATTACAATTATTCTTTAAACTTCAAATATTAAATACACACAAACATAATATATATTTATTAGCTTAATATTTTTTTATATACGGTTAATAAACTAATTCATAAAAATAATTATGGATTTGAGCTTACTTCAATTCATTTTAGACCGATATTCTAATAAAAGAAGTCAAAATGGTTGGAATCTCCTACTAATTTATGGTTGAATTAGTTTACGAATGTTAATCTAAGATTAAGATGTTTATGATGATTAAGCATTAATTGGTGGGATGTGGCCTAGAGAATCTAGGGTGGTAAGCTGCCTTTCCTTTTGTCTCTCTTTTAGTTTTAGTTGTTGAGAGAATTCAAACCCATTATAAGGGGATCCCATACTACTTTACACGTATGCATCATCATTACCTAAATTTACAATCATTTTTTTAAATATTAATTTCTCAAATCTAACCTTTAATTCGTTGGCATCCAGTTTTTCCCTTCACTCTATCCAATAAATAAATATATCATTTCATTTTTTAATCAACTACAATGTTCAAAGTTTTCAATAATTAAGGTAATTGACTCGGGCCCTCTCCATGAATGTATTAAACCAAATGAGTTAGTAGCTTCTAGGTCAATAATATATATGTTTGAATGTTCCTATATTTCGAGAGTCCGATCAATTCAGACTATTTAATTTAAACTATACCAGTTAAGTTTGATTAAATTCTTTTTCGATTAGAGTTAGGTTGAACTAAGGTTACCGCTCAACCCCATTCTACCTTAGTATTATTATGAAGATTAAGGAGATTTGGTAATTGTAACCGATGCTAATGATATTTTAATTATCAATCTAAAAAAATAATTAAACAAAACTCAAAAATCTAACTAACTTAATCAAAGAACAAAAAAGGGTTTGGGTTGGGTTGTGTTCCGGTTGCTCGAGTTATCAACCCAACCAACCCAAAAATTTAGACGGGTGTAAGATTTTCCCAACCTAACCCATGTACACCCTTGTTCAAATCATGTTTCTATTGGCATATTAACATTAATTCTAATGTTTTGATTTATTGGTCGAATGTATATATATATATATTATAGTCGGATAAACTATATTTGAGATTAATTTTGAGCCTTTCTCTAATTTAAAATCTTCTCAAATGCGACAAAAAGAGCAAATTGATTATAATTAGAAAAGTTAGTATGAGTAGAACAACACACCTTGGAAGAATATTTTGTTATGGCCCAAGTTTATGCTATGCGTACACGCTATTTATTATTAATTATTACACGAGAATCTCTCATTATCTCTCTAAATTTTCTTTTTTTTTTTTTAAAAAAAACAAAATCTTCTTCATTTTCTTTATTTAAGAATCATTTTCAATTGCTTTCAACCGAATTCAACTCCACATAATTAAAAATATCTAATAGGTTTATGATTTTTAATTTTGTATCGAGTAAAATTATGATATATTATAAAAAACATAATATTCTTTTTTATAATATACCAACATGATCAAAATACTCTCACATTACCCATCTACACTTTCACTGTGGTTGCCACCGGCGACTATCACCCACAGTTAACCACCATGCCACCATCACGCTACCACTAACAACTATTACCCACCATGAGCAGCCAGCAACCACCGTCGTAACAACCGATCACCACCACCCATCGTCGGTGACCGCCAACCTCACGCCACCACCGCCACATCGATCATAGTGTTTTAAAAACAAATTTAAACATTGGTAATAACTTAAAATAAGAGTATTTTAAAGGAAATAAGTTTTATTTAAAGTCATAATTAGTGTTGAAATAAAGAATTGAGAAACAAAATTGAAAGAAAGAGGGAGAGAATATTAGGAGGTTTTAGGGTTAGGTTATGATGATTAGGTAATGAATGATGATATTGCTTTTATGTTTAAAACAAAACAAAAAGGTCAAAAAACACAATCCCATGTTTAGCAGTGAGAATTAGGTTTTACTGAAGTCGTCAAATACAAGACAACTTTATGTTCTACTGTTAATCCAATAAACTATACTGTTCTTAAAGCTGCCTCTTTACAAAATTATTCCTAAAAGTAAATGAAAATGACAGAATTGGAACATAATGTTATAAGACCACTTCATTTTTAAGTTGAATTTTGTCTCCCTTGCTTATTCTTTTAAGAGATAAAAGATCCCTATATCTATAAATTTACTTTACTCTTAAAATTTAAGGGTATAGTTTGAGAGTTTGAAAAATGTTAGGATGTTAAATGGGGCAAGGTTGGTGACATAAGTTAATGATGTAATTAATAATGTGGGATGCACGTGAGGAATGGGGCCATATGTTGCTTATGAATTATGGAAAAGAATGTGAAGAATCTTCACTGTTTCTTTCACCATATCTCTTTCATCTCATACTTTTCTCTCCCATTTCCATTTCCATTTCTTTATAAACAATCAATTATTGTCAAATATTTGTCAAAAGTTCTATGGATTACCTTCATGTTTCGGTCGCCATAACTTTCTCCTTTACGTTATTAATGAGAAGTTGGAAAGATTGAATTCAAGATACGTTGCTCTTTTTTTAACGAGCTCATGAGGAACCAAGAGGAAGCCTGTTCGTGATTTGGAATATGGGTAAACATAACTCAACAGATAAAACACCAGTTCTTTCGTTCAAATTGAACAGAAAACGAATTTTTTGAAAAGAACGAGAATAGTTGGATCAAACCCACAAAAGGAATATATGCAATAATAATTTGGACAGTTTTTGGTGCAGCTTTATATTTTTATTTTCTTGCATCTTTGAATGAAATGCAATGCAAAGGAGAAGACAAACTCAGGTTGTCTGTGGGAGACATTCAATTGGGTTGGTTTGGTACTAAAGCTGATGAATGAATGGGTATGAGGATGCCCCTTAGATATGAATGTATATGAGTAGAAAGGCGAAGGGCAACCCCACATTATTTGGTGCTTTCCAAGCTTTTTGTACTGTTAGTATTCAACGCCTGATTCTGAATAGGAGAAGTTTTTTTTAAAAGGGGAGATGGGAAAATTGACCTTTCATTGAGAATGACATGTAGTAATTGTATGAAACAGGACAGTATGTGTCCTAAAACCGAATGCCAAATCCCTTCTCATTAAATCTCCTTGTCGGATGCAACACTTTTACACAGCCAACAGAATCAAATTGCAGACACTCTCACTTCCCCATCTCCCTATTCTCCACTCTTTCCGATCAACACTTTTTTTTTTATACTCATATACGTCGGACGTTGTTTCAGTATAATTTATAAACTTAAATTCGATTTAGTTCTTGTAAATTTAAAGTTTTGACAATTTGGGTATGATAGAATCGATTCCAATATCGAAACGAAATAAGTAAAAATGGAAATTTGAGCCAAGAGATCATGAATCAAAATTGTTGCAACAATGGCCTCACTTTTTTGATACAATATTGTTGTTTGAAGTACTCTGTTAAATATGGGTAGTAATGCAGGTGATTGGGCCCCTCGCAAGAGCATCTTCCTCGGTAGGCCCCACTTCTAAAATTCTTATTTTGTGGATTATTTTTTTGTCATTTTGCACTCGTAAAGTCGGTGTGTCAATTTGGAGTGTCCCCCTTGTACGTTTGGGCCCAATTTCAGAAATTATTGGGCCGGTAACTCAATGGTTGGGCTTTTAGCTTCTGCAAAAGAGAGGCCCTTTCTTTTCGTCACTATTTGCATAATTGTCTTGGTCACATAACTGATATATACAACACGAGGTTATTTGTGAGAGCGTATTTCGAATTGGGTATCTCTCTAGAGCTCGACCTTGATTCTCATATAATTATTATTGATTATGATATAGTATTTTTACGTATAACAACGATAGAACGAACGAATAGATTTGACCGACCCAAAAAAATATAGTTGAAGGGTTTTTTTGGGTTGACCATTGACTAAGGAGTATGGCTAAGCTCCCTTTTGATTGACATGACATGATCTATAATGTTGAAATTGAGTGGTGTCAGAATATTATTGGCTTTTTACATAATATATATTTTGTAAATTCTTCAATTCTTCTAGTTTATTTCCAACGTAATTTTAAAATGGTTTTTGAGTTTGTTAATTAAATCATATAATCTTCGTAGAAAAACAATCAATTTTCTCAATTAATTAATAGAAGTTTATTAATAATTGTAGTTCTATTAAATTTATTTGCACTATTAAATATAATATAAATCAACAAAAACAGTACATGAGAACTCAAAATTAAAAAGGAAATTTGCTTATTTATCCCTAAGTGGGGTCCACACCGAAAGGTGGAAAGCAGTTGTGGGAGCCACGTTTTTACGGTCTCCGGTGGGTTTCAACGGCTCTTAAAAATTAAAAGTTTTATAAACTTAATAGATTTGTGGGTTTTATGAAATAAACAATTTGTATTTTATTATATGGAAAAGAATGGATTCTGGAGTTGGCAAATGTCCTACAAAACTCAGAAAAGCTCCCTCGTTGCAGCAGTTGAGCTGCTCCCATCCCCACCACCAACTCTCTCTCTAACATCTCCGACCGACCTCCGCTCCTCTCTCTCTTTCTTTTCTCTCCATTTTCTTTCAGCTCCCTTCACTTCATTCAGCTACAATTTCGCCTTGCTTTCCTTCCCCATCCACACACCCTCATCCTCAAATGCGCACAGGAATCAAGTGAAATTAGAGCAAGATGCCACTGGTCAGGGTGCAGGTCAAGAGCGAGTTCGGGCTCGGAAAGCCCCATCTCTACATGGAGGCCAACAATGAAGATCCGAAAGCCGTCCTCGACGGTGTAGCCGTTGCTGGTCTCGTCGGGATCTTGAGGCAGTTGGGTGACCTTGTCGAGTACGGTTTTTTCTTTGCTTTGCTAACTTGTTTATCTACTATATTTGCTGCCTCGCTGGTTGAGAATTAGGTATTTCCTTCAGATGTTCTCGTTTGTAGGTAGCTCTTACGTCTTGTACTGTATAATGGGTTAGTTATGCGGTCTTAAATTAATCGGATTATAGAGGGTACTTTATACGACATTTAAGCTGACTGGGATGGTATCATCGTATATTGTAGATTTGCGGGGGAGGTTTTTCATGGGTTGCAAGAACAGGTTATGACAACAGCTTCCAGAAGTCACAAAGTGATGGTTCGCCTCAAACAGATTGAAGCTGCCCTTCCTTCATTTGAAAAGGCAATACTAACTCAAACAAGTCACATTCATTTTGCTTACACAGCTGGTATGACTCAATTGCCACCTAAATTATATATAACTTGACTTAAACTTAATTTGTTTCAGTTTATAAGGTGCTATCAACTTGTCATTTGTGATCACTCTAGTCTTGCTTAGAGATAGCCTTGTCTGTTTATGTAGACAATTGTTTGTTCTTTTCCTTTGTAATTGTGTCTGAACAGTACAGTGTGCAACTTTTGTTATTTTCTTGTTCGTAAAAGTGAAAAGAGGAAGCGTTCTAGATTCCCCCCACAACACAGATACCGAATACCTTTTATAGGCAGCATCCAGCCATACAGCCATTTATCTTACCTAATTTCTAACTTTTCTTCTATGTACGTGTGAGATCCCACATTGGTTGGAAATGAGAACCAAACATTCTTTATAAGGGTGTGGAAACCTATCCTAGTAGACGCGTTTTGAAAACCTTGAGGGGAAGCCCGAAAGAAAAGCTCAAAGAGGACAATATTTACTAGCGGTGGGCTTGGGTTTGGGCTGTTACAAATGGTATCAAAGCCAGACACTGGACTCCGAAGGGGGTGGATTGGGGGTCCCACATCGATTGGAGAAGGGAACGAGTGCCAGCGAGGACGCTGGACCCCGAAAGGGGGTGGATTGTGAAATCCTACATCGGTTGGAGAGGGGAACGAAACATTCTTTGTAAGGGTGTGGAAATCTCTCCTAGCATACGCGTCTGGACCCCGAAGGGGGGTGGATTGTGAAATCCTACATCGATTGGAGAGGGGAACGAAACATTCTTTGTAAGGGTGTGGAAACCTCTCCTAGCATACACGTTTTAAAAACCTTGAGGGGAAGTCCAAAAAACATTCTTTGTAAGGGTGTGGAAACCTCTCCTAGCATACGCGTTTTAAAAACCTTGAGGGGAAGTCCAAAGAGGACAATATCTACTACTAACGGTGGGCACCACTTGGACTGTAACAGTTTTATTATTATTATATGATCTAAACACGTATATACATGAGTGTCTATATCTGAAGATGTGTTGCCCATATTACTGCAAAGAGAATACCTGAAGGAGACAATTTTTTGATACACTAACAGGGCGGGAGGTCCTATTAATGTGATGTTCCACATTGGTTGGGGAGGAGAACAAATCACCATTTATAAGGGTGTGGAAACCTTCTCCTAGCAGACGCGTTCTAAAGCCTTGAGGGGAAGCCCGAAAGGGAAAGCCCAAAGAGGACAATATTTGTTAGCGGTGGATCTGGGTCGTTACAATTAATAACTCAACACTGGTCAAATTTAACTTCAGAACAATAGTGAGCTTAGCTTTAGTTAATCGTCAGTTTTGTTTTGCTATAGCACCTATATTCAAGCATGCCGCTTTAGCCAAAACTTAGGTTCTATCAGGATCATGTTATAACATTTTTTGCAACATTTGCATATTTGTATAATGTTAAGCAGTTACTTTGCAGGTTCTGAGTGGCATCCTAGTATTCGAACTGAACAAAATCAATTCATCTATCATGATTTGCCACGATTTATGATGGATGCCTATGAAGAATGTCGTGATCCTCCACAACTTCATTTGCTTGATAAGTATGATCAGTGTTTTAACTTTGTTTAAGGTGCATCTCCTTGCTGAAAATGAAAGGCAAGCTTTACAGTTCCGTTCTTCTCTCCATCCAGATTTGATACGAGGGGTCCTGGATCTTGTTTAAAGCGTTATTCAGATCCAACGTTCTTCAAGAAAACATCAACCTCAGGAAAAATAAGCTTGGAGAAGGTTCGGAGTGACAAAAAGGCTCACAAGATCAAGGTGTGCAGTGAAAGTCTAGGAGTTATATGTGTTGTGTGCACCTTTTGAAATAAATGATTAGTTTTTAAGGTTCAACGATTGAATTTAACAGCCTAGGGTAAGCTGAAACAGCCCAAGCCAACCACTAGTAGATATTATCCGCTTTGGCCCTACGTATCATCATTCGCCTAACGGTTTTAAAACGTGTGTGGCTGATGATGATACGTAACGGGCCAAAGCGGAGAATATCTACTAACGGTGGGCTTGAGTTGTTACACTTACCGTAAGCACCCGGAACAACAAGAATATGGAGTCATTGTGTTAATTAATATTCTTGAAATCAAAGCTTGGCCCATTCTTTTCTTGTTTTTTTTTTTCGTTTGTTAGTGGAATACATCAGTTTTGTTATTTAAAGTAGTCATTATGACCAATAAATTAACAATGCAGAGAAAAAGATCATTGGTACACAGTGGAGAAATGATACATGGTGCATCAATTTCCAAGCTTAATAGCAGGTATTACTAACTAACGATTAGCTTTGAACGTTTCTTCTTTAGTTGAATGGATCACCGACAACTTTTTATGCAGCTTGCAGTTGACCTCCTTTTCAAATGAAGGGGCGTCTCTTTCTCAAACTGCTACAGCTGATCGGATGATGAAATCAGATGCTGGGGACTCTTCGAATTCTTATGATTCTGGAACAGTGTCAGGATATGCTGGAAATGTTTTGAAATTAGGTTCTTCCTTGCAAACTAAAGAACAGGAGTTTAGGGAATCTTCAAGTCCAAGTTTGATGCAGTATAGTGATGCTGCTGATTCAGTTCTCCCAGATGAACAAAGTAGGATTATGGACGATAAATTTCAATATGCACCAGAGGATCAAATCGATTCGAGTTTCTCTTCTCATGTCACATGGGACGAAAAGGCAGAAATATTGAAGCCCAAGAATCAGCAGGATGTTAGAGAAATGACAGAAATAGTGCAGTCACGAGGTCTAGAGGATGTTAGAGAAATGGTAGAAACAGTGCAGCTAAGGACTCAACTGGATGTTAGAGAAATGGCTGAAATAGTGCAGCCAAGGACTCAAAAGGATGTTAGAGATATGGAAGAAATAGTGGAGCCACGGACTCAACAGGATGTTAGAGAAATGGCAAAAATAGAGCAACCAAGGACTCAGCAGGATGTTAGTGAAACATCTGAAATTGTGCAGCCACGGACTCAACAGGATGTTAGAGAAATGGCAAAAATAGAGCAACCAAGGACTCAGCAGGATGTCAGTGAAACATCTGAAATTGTGCAGCCAGAGACTCAGAAGGACGTTAGAGAAATTGAAGAAATTGCGCAGCCAAGTTCCCAACAGGATATGAGAGAGATGGTAGAAATTGTGCAGCCAAGGACTCAACAGGGTGGCACAGAAAAGGCAGAAATGGTGGAGCCGGGCAGTCAACAGGGTGGTAGAGAAAAAGTGGAGATGGTGGAGTCGAGGAATCAACAGCATGATAAATTTAAAGATCAAGAATATAAAGTTCCTGTACCTCAATCTTCCCTGGATCCATGTGAAACGGAAGGCCTTTACCTTATAAATGATGAACAAATGAGCACGCTAGCTAATGTTGGTCACCCTTTAGAATCAATTTACGACAGGAGTGTGTTTGATGAAATTGGAAGTGAAACGGACAATTATATGGATGCACTCAACACAATTGAGTCAGAATCTGAAACTGACATTGATTGCCAGACAAAACGAGAAGTAGAGCCATGCGCATCCAATATAAAGTGTGAAGTAGTAGATCCAATGCATGACCTCCTTGAATCTAGTTTAGGTCCTGATATTCCAATTCTTGACCAGAGCAGTGAGCCTCAAAAGTCCTTTGACAAAGGTATTATTTCTAGCCTACCATATTTTGTTTCTTCAGATGGTTTTTACCATGATCAAAGGCTTGAAGACACCATGAAGGTTTCTAGTCCTGACTGTCCCCTAGTAACTGACCTGCATGGCAAAGAAAGTTCCACATTGGAATCTGATATCACTGATTCCTTCCATCCAGACTCCAATTCTAGTTTAGAGGATCATTCTGGAATTAAATTATTGAACAGAATACATGAAACTGAAAAGGTTTCTTCCTCCAGCCATCTTTCAGATAAGTTCTGGACTAATGGTGGCTTGCTAGGACTTCAGCCATCAAAGCCTCCTTCTTGGGCCGTACCAAATGCTGCTTGTGAGAACTCAAGTAAAGGTGAAAAACGTGGCCCTTCTGATCATGCACATGTGATCAATGGTAATGCTCAGGAAATAAAAATGGATAATTTTCCAAAGGTTGCTATTAATATTGAAAAGGATTCAACTTCTAATAAGTCCTCATTGCACGGTGATGATCGTTCAAGCAATGGATCTAGTTATGCCCATATGGATAATGTGGTAAAAAGAAATGTGATAGCAGCAGCTGGAATTGCGTTTCCAGCTGTACCTAATGTCAATGGCATGCATACTCAAACCATTATGGAAAAAGATGAAAACTCCAATCAAAATTCTGGACTTGGCCATCAATTGCTTGTAAATGGCTTTCATAGAAAACTGACGCTAATACATGATGAAAGATTTGAGGCTAAATCTATGAATACAGATGGTGCAGGGAAGAGAAATGGCTACCAAGATACTGTTTTTGAAACAATGTATGAAAGGACTTCCACAGAGCAATTAGCCAGTGATTCTTCGTCGGATTCATGTCCTTCGCCCCCACTTGATCACATGAAGATCTCTTTCCATCCTGTCTGTGGTTTTGAAACATCAAAATTGAAACTGAGATTTCCCGATGGCAGTGATGGTCGCGGAAGCAATAAGGACATATTTCCATCATTTCAGTTGGCCCCAGAGGAGTCTATTTTTGTGCATGAGATTGGCTCTGAGTCTGATGATGACACATTCTGCAGATCATCTCCATGTATGTCTGATGATTGTCTTAGTAATCACTCTAAGTCAAATTCTGAGCTGTGGGAGTCTGATGACACTCCAGAAACCACAGGCAAGAACTTGTATGATGTGCACCACATGTCACAGACGGAGTCTTTGTCTACATCATTTGAGCTTCAGGGAATCACAAAAAGCGGCAGCACTATTGCCGATGAAGGTGGAAATTTGAACGTTAAGAAGGGCATGGATGAATCTCTTTCTGGTCCATCTCTTGATCTTCCATGTTTTGACATTGTGAACCCTGTAAGAAGTGGAAGAATTGTTAGATAAAACCTGAGTTTTACCGTTGTTATTCACACGATTTCAGAAAATCGTGAGGTTGACCATTTGACAAATCACGTCGAATGGATCACCAGAGTTTTAGAAGGGAGTGGCACAGATTTAGTTTGCCACTCTCCAAGCCAATTTTAGAATTCCTTTTTTACTTTAAATAGGAGAATTGTTCAGAAAACAAAACAACCTCAACGCAGTCAAATTCAGAGTTATTTTTTCTCTCTCCTTTTTGTTACGCATTTTCTGAATTTCCTCTCACCGAAATTCTGTGAAAACCAACAAGTGGTATCAGAGCCAAGTTGAAGATCGGTGTATATCATTGCAGAGGAGCCAACCTATCAACAAACAAGTTGAATAGTTCAAGTGGTTAGAGCGTTGACCTAACATCACAAAGGTCTCAGGTTCGAGTAGAAGAAAATGCAAAGTGTAAAAACACACACATCGTGGGGCCCATCTCGGGCAGGCTCACTCACTCCTCCACGCCGTCGTCGTGTGCCGACATCTCCATCACCGCCGCCACGAAGAGGGCGTCAAGTTATCGTTGAGCGGGTGATTAGGGAGACAACGACTGCCGTCGTTCAGTATCCAATATTGACAAAGTCCAATTATAACGAATGGATCTTGTTGATGCGCGTCAACCTACAAGCGCAAGGGTTATGGCATGCTGTTGAGCCAGAGGAAGGAGAAACGATTGAGTACCGTGAGGATCGGTTGGCGTTTGCCGCCATATTACGATCTGTGCCCCCAGAGATGCTGGCATCTCTCTCCACCAAGCGCACCGCGCAATCGGCCTGGGAGGGAATCAAATCCCGTCGGGTCGGTGTACAGCGAGTGCGGGAATCCAACATCGAGCAGTTGCGGAAGGAGCTCTCGGAGATCCACTTTAAGGACGGTGAATCCGTCGATGATTTTTCAATGCGGATCACGGGGCTAGCCAACAACATCACCACACTCGGTGGCAGCATCAGCGAGACAGAAATCGTGAAGAAGATGCTGCAGGTTGTCCCTGATCACCTCGAGCAAGTTGCGATTTCAATCGAGACATTGCTTGACGTGAACGACCTAACGGTAGAAGAGGTGACCGGAAGACTGCGTAACGTCGAGCAGCGGAAGAAAAATACCATTTCAGCTGTCGACAAGGGGGGTCGTCTACTCCTCACAGAGGAGGAATGGCTTGCACGTCTAAAGCTCCGTGACAACACCGGCCAGAGCAACGGGTCCTCCTCCAGCCGCAAAGACGGTAAGAAGCCATGGATCTCCCACGGGCGCATGCGCGGGAAAGATGGGAATCAAAAGAAGGAGTCGACCAATGGCAGGCCAATCTGCTCGAACTGTGGGAAGAGAGGACACCTAAGCAGGAATTGCTGGAGCAAGCTTAGGAACAAGGAGAAGGCCGAAAAGGCCCATGTGGCTCAATCCGAGGAGGACGAGCCAGCTCTCTTCATGGTAAGTGCATGTGTCCCCGCTATCGATTCCAAATCCACGGAAATGGAGGTAATCAACAACGATGTTGAACTCGAGAAAGAGCTCCAGCTGGGTGTAGCAAAGGTGGCACCAGCTAGGGAGCCAATTCAACTGGAGGAGGAGCGAGTGTTCGCTCAGATCAGCGAGCGGGACGAGCAACACAAGGACCGGCGATGGATCCTAGACACAGGGGCAACAAACCATATGACCGGGGCTAGATCTGCATTCTCCGAACTCGACTCGGGGATCCGCGGGACGGTGAAATTCGGCGACGGATCCGTCGTCGAGATCGAAGGACGCGGCACCATCCTATTCGCCAGCAAGGGAGGCGAGCATCGCAAGCTGACCGATGTCTACTTCATCCCGAGGCTCAAGGCTAACCTTGTGAGCCTGGGTCAACTCGATGAGACAGGCTGTTTCATCTCCATCGAGCGCGGACTACTCAAAATTTGCGATAATCAACGACGGCTGCTCACACAGGCAAGGCGCACGACAAACCGTCTTTACATCCTGGAGTTAGAGATAGAGCAACCTGTCAGTCTCTCGGCCAAGATCGAAGAGGTATCTTGGAGGTGGCACGCAAGGTACGGGCATTTAAACTTTCCTGCTCTAGAAAAACTACAGAAGGAGGAGTTAGTGCACGGTTTGCCAGCAATCAAAGGCGTGAACAAGCTGTGCGACGGGTGCCTCATCGGCAAACAGAGGCGCACACCCTTTCCGTCTCGAACATCCTATCGAGCCGATGAGCCGTTGGAGCTTGTACACGGCGATATCTGCGGGCCCATCAAGCCGGCGACCCCAGGCGGTAAGAGTTTCTTCCTCCTATTAGTCGATGACAAAAGCCGCTTCATGTGGCTGACCCTGCTGCAAGCGAAAAGTGAGGCGGCAGAGGCGGTTAAGTGCATTAAAGCGCGAGCGGAGGCCGAATGTGAGAAGAAGATGCGAGTGCTGCGCACAGACCGAGGCGGAGAATTCACCTCGACAAGTTTCGGTAAGTACTGTGACGAAATCGGCATACAACGGCACCTAACGGCGCCCTACTCCCCCCAACAGAACGGAGTGGTGGAGCGCCGGAATCAGACCATCGTCGGGACAGCAAGGTCATTGTTGGTGACGGCCGGGATGCCTGGGAGATTCTGGGGAGAGGCAGTAATGACGGCCGTATATCTCCTCAATCGGTCACCAACCCGAAGCCTTGACGGGAAGACACCATATGAGGCCTGGTACAACAAAAAACCAGCGGTACATCATTTTCGCGTGTTCGGCTGCGTCGCTTACATGAAGGTAACACGTCCCCACCTCGCCAAGCTCGATCCTAGGGGGCTAAAGGTCGTTTTTATCGGCTATGAACCCGGGAGCAAGGCGTACAGACTATATGATCCTGTAGGGGGGCGAGCTCACGTGTCACGCGACGTCGTCTTCGACGAAAGCACCTTCTGGCAGTGGAATGACGTGAACGAGGCAGACCATAATCCAAATCAATTCACGGTGGAGTACCTCGTCACTGAGCCGGAAGAAGGAGGAGCCCAGCATCAGCAGCCGTCACCGCCGCCAGCAGGTGCAACCCCTGAACCAGTGGAATTCGCAACACCACGGACTGCGGATTCGACGCTGGATGCCGATCACGATATTGATCTGGAGGCCAGGTACCGGAGGATGGACGACCTAGTAGGAGGAGGTGAACCACCTGGACTGGCAGTGCGCGAGCTCGAGGAAGTGGCCGAACTACATGCCATCAGTGCAGATGAACCGAACACCTTCGCCGAAGCAGAAAAGAACCCGTGCTGGCTGAAGGCAATGCAGGAGGAGATGACATCCATCACCGAAAATCAGACGTGGAGTCTGGAGGATATGCCGCCGGGACACCAAGCCATAGGGCTCAAATGGGTCTTCGAACTGAAGCGCAACGAAAAAGGAGAAGTTGTGAAACACAAGGCCCGTCTGGTAGCGAAGGGCTACGTCCAGAAGCAAGGAGTGGACTTCGAAGAGGTATTTGCGCCAGTGGCAAGGTTAGAATCCGTTC
>NW_019272037.1:1562590-1566610 GCF_002738345.1 Cucurbita maxima
GCAATCAACAAAACAGAAGGTAGTTGCTTTGTCTTCCTGTGAAGCAGAATACATCGCCGCTTCGATGGCAGCAACACAAGGGATCTGGCTTGCGCGACTAATGGAAGAACTCATCGGGAGAGAAAGTGATCCACCAATGCTATACGTAGACAACAAAGCTACGATCTCCCTGATCAAAAATCCAGTTTTGCATGAACGAAGCAAGCACATAGAAATCAGGTTCCACTACATTCGAGAATGTGCAGATCGAGGGCTCATCAAAATTGATTACATCCGAACAGAGGAACAACTTGGAGACATCTTCACCAAGTCCCTTGCGCGGGTGAAATTTGAAGAACTACGCTCAAAGATCGGAGTTCAAATAGTAAGGTAGATATACTACAGGTTTTAGGAGGAGATTGTTAGATAAAACCTGAGTTTTACCGTTGTTATTCACACGATTTCAGAAAATCGTGAGGTTGACCATTTGACAAATCACGTCGAATGGATCACCAGAGTTTTAGAAGGGAGTGGCACAGATTTAGTTGGCCACTCTCCAAGCCAATTTTAGAATTCCTTTTTTACTTTAAATAGGAGAATTGTTCAGAAAACAAAACAACCTCAACGCAGTCAAATTCAGAGTTATTTTTTCTCTCTCCTTTTTGTTACGCATTTTCTGAATTTCCTCTCACCGAAATTCTGTGAAAACCAACAAGAATTAAGTCGCAATGTTCATATAGCCCTACTCCAGCACCGCCACCTCTTCCTCCTGCACAATGGTGCGTTTCGAAAACATCCTTAGATGTGTCTGATGGCCAGAAGGATACATCTGCTCATTCAAAGCAAGTGGAACCAGTCTGCTCGCAGCAAGCGCCCAATGCAAACAAGTCAAATGGCAAGGTAAATAGTACTTTACTTTGGTTTTTTTTTTTTTGACAACAAACAAAAAGCCAGCCGAAATGATTTAAGATGTGGGAAACCATAATTGCTTATGCATTGATTGTTGAATGTAGAAGCCAAAACAAGTGATAGTGGATGGTCAGAAAGAACTAAACCACATTGGAAATGACAAAGTGATGGATTCTAGGGAAGATTTCCTGCAACAAATTAGAGCAAAAGTAAGCAACTTCCTTGCGTTTTTGTTGAAAATTAGTTTCCCCTTGTTGATTTGGTTTGGCTGGATATTGAATTACCCTAATGCAATGTAGGCTATCATGTTCATGGTTAAACACCATAAAATTTTAAAGTACATATCATGGTTTCCTTTGATGAAATGAGTTAGAACTAACATAGTTCTTGTTATTAACCATTCTCGACCATGTTATCCCCAGTCATTCAACCTACGGCGCACAGTGACTGAGAAGCCCTGTACTCAAACTGGACCTGCTACCCACATCAAAGTCACAGCAATTTTGGAGAAAGCCAACTCAATCCGCCAGGTTCTTCACTGTCTTTGTTTTCCTACTCTGCACTATAATATCATTATACATAAAGGACTCGTGGTAACCATTGAGAAATTTCTCAGGCTGTTGGAAGTGACAATGGTGAAGACGACGATTCATGGAGCGATGCCTAATTGTAGATATGAAACCAAATTTTAGGCGTTGGAAAATCTGTCTGAACATACTCGCAGCAAGCAATACAGCCAGCGCACACAAAAAGCCGGAAAATGCTTGTAAATTGGATTCTTTTAGCTTTTTAATCTTGCCCCTTCGTCTTCCCAGTCAAGATTTCATCTGTTCATGATCCTGAAACAAAAACGTTTCCATCAATCTACACGAAAATAAACAAATAAACAAAGAGTTGCCTTCCATGTAGGTTGCTAATTTCCCCAGTGATCTATTAAAGAATATAAAGTTCCTTTAAAGTCTTCAAAGAATCATTCAAACAAATATTTGGGTCAATTCTGCAGAAAAGGATCAAAAAATATACAGAATTTGATTGCGTGGATTGGCCAATGGATTGACCAAGAAAGAGCAGCATTTGTGTAAGCGAAGCCAGTCTGGATTATACTCTGTATCCCATTCATAGATATGATCTGTTACTTATATTTCTGCCATTCCAATCCATGTGATAATACACAATCTTCTATTTTGTAGATTCTTAAATTTACTTTACAAAAATTCTTTTTCAATAATTTTCTGAAGGAAATAAAATAAAATAAAATAAAATAAAAGGGTATTGTGTTTTTTAGTAATGAGAGGCCAGCTATTATCCACATGGAACTTAAACCAACAGCTAACTCTATCAAAATATAGGTTTTATTATAAACTTTTGTTGCGCAATTAAAAGGTAATTACTTAATCAATTCATTAGTTATTTAATTATTATGGGGTTTTATATTTAGAGTGAGAGCCAAACCTCCCAACTTGCAGCACTGATTGGAATATGCTATGAATTAAAGAATATTTAACCAAATAAATAAAGGGAAAGAAAGACTTGGTTTTGTCGCTTAAAATAAGCAAAGTTGGGGTCAAACAAAAAGCTAAGCATCACCCAACATGGGATCATTTTATTATTCAATTTTCCTATTCCATTTCATTTTTTCTCGTTCAAGTATTTAAATTTCAAATTGAAAAGACGATCATAAATCAAAATAAAATTGACACCCACAAACGATATCGATATCGTATCATACAATATGATTAAATCTCTAATTTTAAAATTTTAAAACGAAAAAAAAAAAAACAAAAAAAAGGGCTTTGTCCATACATTATATTAGTAGGAAAAAGGTGTTTGAGAAAAGAGGGTTACTTTCATATTAAGTATATATATTATATATAAAAGATTACTTTATTAAAGAAAATCCCCAATTTCCAATTTTCGTTTTTTCCTTTTCTAATCCATTTATCAAAAGCTGTTTTGAACACTTTTTTAAAATAATAATTATAATAAACTTCAAAGTTTAGCCACCAAATGCATGCATTAAAAACTAAGGCAAAAGGTATGAGTTTTAATGCAAAAAAGGAAACCCAATATCCAATTTAAGTTTATTCAATAAACTCTTTTAGATCCAATATAATTTTGGAATCTATATATATATTGAAAATTTGGATAGAGACCCACCATTAAAGTATTTCCCTTTATTAAAAAGTAATCAACTTTATAACTAAATCATACGTAATTTCTGATTCTACAATGCTTATGCATATATATAAAAAGAATATATTAAATTTATAATAAGGTTTTGGCTTAATTAGGCTTTATGTTTGGAAGAAATAAAAGTATGGAATAATGAAAAATATAAGTACCCTATCTATAAGGCTACCAACAGTGATGTATAAACCTTTGAAGGCATCTGTCCCTCGTTTTATAATTATTTATTCTTTCATATTGTCTTTTCAAACAAGTTGATTTTATTAATATAATAAAATGTTATTAATTATTATAAGAAAGATAACTAATTAATAATCTCTGGAAATCTTAATCCCAATTTCCACGAGATCCAGTTCACATATTACACGACAAAATCATTTTATTTCAACTTTCTTCATTCATTCATTAATTAATTAATTTCTTTTTTTTTTTTTCTTTTGTGTTGGAGAGTTGAGGGAGAGAGGTGGACTTTTATATTCACTTCAATCCCCTCTCTCTCATTTGACTACCATCAAATAATCCCTTAATTTTTTTTATTTTTATTTGGGTATTTGTAAAATATCATTGCATGTAACCGAGTGTCACGAACAAATTTGATAATCATCGAAAAATATTACAAAATATAGATCGAAAAGAAAAAATCAAATTTTGATCGGGAGATAATAAATATAAGTAAATTATTATTAGGATAATACTCGTAATGGTTTATTTAGCTCGATAAAACTATAAAATTAAAAAAAAATAAAAGTATACTTTTTTTTTTTAATTATTATATAAAAAAAAATGAAATAGATGATAATAATGATGTAGTGAAGTAATGATGTGTACAAAAAGCTCATCTTCAGCTTTTCTTTTCCATCCCACCAACCTCTCTTATTGGCGGCTTTTGTTCTTTCAATTTCAAGTTTCCATTATTATTATTATTATTTTTTTTTTTTTTTTTTT
>NW_019272037.1:1566844-1620917 GCF_002738345.1 Cucurbita maxima
TTTTTATTTTTTTTTTTTTTTTTTTGCCTTTCTTAAAATGCACTTTTGAGTTTTGACTTTGTGTATATAAATCCCCATATTTCCAAATGAATCCCAAAATCAACGATTCTGTTCTGTGTGTTCTTCTCCCTATGATGATGGCAGAGAGAAAGAAGAACGATGAAGATCAGGAGGGAGGAATTAAGCTGTTTGGGGCCACTATTATGTTGCATAACAACCGGATACTTAAAGAAGAGCCCAACGATTCAGATCAACAATCGCCAGAAAAAAGGCCTGACAAGATCATCCCCTGTCCAAGATGCAAAAGCATGGACACCAAATTTTGTTACTTCAATAATTACAATGTTAATCAACCACGCCATTTCTGTAAGGGCTGCCAGAGGTACTGGACCGCCGGTGGGGCCCTCCGTAATGTCCCTGTTGGAGCCGGCCGCCGAAAAACCAAACCCCCTTGCCAGACCTTTGGTGGGTTGCCGGAAAATTGCGTCTTTGATTCTTCAGGGATCGTGGCGGTGCAGCCGTTTGAGTTGGAAGGGATGGTTGAGGAGTGGCATGTCGTCGCTGCAGCTGCACATGATGGGTTCCGGCAAATTTTACCGGTAAAGCGACGGAGGGGTTACCAAGACGGTCAAATCTGTTGATTATTCTTCCCCTGTTTCTTTTTTTGTTTTTTGTTTTAAGAATTTCGATGTGATTGAGGGGGAAAAATGGAAAAAGAAACGTGTTTTGATGGTGTTAGTTTTGTACAAATAATACAGACTTTGTTTAAACAACTCTGGGAGGAAAAATATGATGCCTAATTTTTTATTTTGGTGGTGAATGGAGCTCGGGTATCTAAACATGTTAAAAGAACTCATATTGGTTCCCCAATTTTGATAACGAGGAACCGATCTTCACCATAACCAAAGGTAAAGAGGGAGAAGGCACAAACAATTTCTTCTTCCTTTTTTCTTTCCCCAAATCCGAGGTTTAGTTAATTCCGAGGGCTTTTCACAAACATTATTAGAGAATCAATGTTTCAGTTCTTATAGGAAGTGAGGGAACATGTTTTGTGGGAATTTGTTTCGGTTTCATATTCAACAATGGTGTTTCTTTTTGCCCCTACTTTTATCTTCGTTTTCTTTCTTTCTGACTTGTACCAGCTTAAGGGTCTAGTTTGAGGTCTGCATCAATTTCGTTCGTGTGTATAAATATTTAGAATTTTATTCGACACAATATTAAAAGTGTTAGATTCCACATCGATTGGAGAGAAAAACAACGAAATATTCCTTTGAAGGATGTAGAAAACTCTAGTAGACATGTTTTAAAACCGTGAGACTGACAGCAATACGTAATGAATCAAAGTGGACAGTATTTGATAGCGGTGGACTTAGGTCGTTTACAAATGATATCAAAGCTATGCACTAAACAATGTGCTAGCGACAACGTTGGATCCATAAGGGAAGTGGATTGTGAGATCTCACATCGGTTAGAAAGGGGAACAGAGCATTCATTATAACGTTTCTACCTAGCAAATGCGTTTTAAAACCATGAGACTGACGCTTATAAGGGTGCGGAAACCTCTTCCTAGTAGGGATATTTTAAAACCGTGAGGTTGACAACGATATAGGTCATAATAGACATATCTATTGCAGTGAGCTTAGGCTCTTACAAAAAGTAGGATAAACCATCGAACACATTTTAATTACTACAAAAAAAAAAAGGAAAAAAAAAAAAAAAACTATGTTTGCAAAGATATCAAAAAAGAAAAAAAAAAAAAAAAATCCTACCCACAATGATCTCTTCGACCCTCGAAAATCAAAATAATTTTTAAATTCAAGATAAACATTCATATCTTAGAATGGACATTGCCTTGAATATGTACATTAAAATTTAAAAAGAAACATCCTGGTAGCCTGGTGATTACTTCTTGACCTATGCGTGAATACTTCAGCCAATTGACTAACGTGCAAGAGTACTGAGATAGCTGCCTAATCCTATTTAATATTTTCAATATTAGAAGTCAAAACAACTTGGAAGAAGAACAGATTCTTCGTCGCTACAATGAATAGACCAATTATCAAGAAACATGACCATAGCAACTCCTACTTGATAGCTAATCATCTACTTGGTTGATCAATGTCGCTTTTTATTCAGCATCATTTATTGTAGTAAATGTATAGAACTAATTAGCCTTAATTTCTCCTTGATTAAGCTTTTTACATGTGACAAGCTTACATCCAATCTATAATATACTTAACTATGACAATACAAATAATCTGTGATATTCTCTCATCTTTGCAACCTGCTGATTCTTCAGCGTGGTTAAATTCTACTGCATAGAGATAAGGCTTACTGCTATAAGCTAGCCACCGGGGCAATTGAAGACGGTTCTTGTTGCTTGAGGGTGTCTGCAACATGAGCCACCACGCCAGCACCAGCATTGTAAAGCCATTCGTTTTTCACCTGAATTCATTATACATTTCATATAAGAAACAGAAGCAGAAGAAACAGCACGAAACAGCTTGAAATAGAGCGATCAGAGACGAACGTGGATGTTGTTATGTGCAAAGAATGGCCAGAATGAGGAATGAAAGCTGACATCAACTTTTATCCATCCCAACTGCTGCAAGCCACGAATCATCTCCTCTGGAAAGAAAATGTGGCATTGAGCAAGGAAGCAATCATCTAATAATCACCACGTTTAAACTCCTACTGGAGTTGGGGTTTCATACCTTCCATGATTTCATGATAATCCACCGTGTTGTGTGTGGTTGGTGATTTTTGGGCTGCCTCCTTTGCTGGAGCTGCTTCAGGGGGGAAATGGGGACCAGCGGAGGAAACAGGAGGACAGTATTCTACGTCTACAACATGCTTGTAACCAACCAATGATCGGCGAGGGGGCTTCCAAGAATTATACAAGATGTCAGAATGATAATGTACATTGCTCCTAACTAGATCATGTGCATATATACACACACACACATACAGACATTCAAGAAGGAATTCCCTAGTGTCCACGACTCAATAATATCTATTCTCAACCCAATCTCCTTCAAGATTTCTCATCTCTCTATGTTCTTATGATTAGAAATGCTTTCAATGATGATAAAATGGAAACATTCGAAAATCAAGTGGCTCGTCACCTTGATAAGTTCATTTTCTCTCCTTATAGATGAAGTGCGCCAACCAACCATATCTATTCAGTGTTTAAAAGAGAGAATGGTTAATGAGCCAAATAAGAAAGGGTCAACAAAATAACAGTAAAAAGAAAAAGGTATAAGGCATGCAGTGGATACGATCATAAGCTACATTGGCATAAAGAACGCGGGATCGAAAAGCACCAAGCGCAGATCTGCAAAGCGGAAAAAAGCAACAGAGTGACCATTTTGTGACATCGCCCAACAAAAAACAGGGCGCATACAAGGGGCCTCCACAAACTGTACAAAGAGTCTAACTTACATGAATTTCTCTTTATCACTAGCGGATGCCATTCTTAATAGAAGAGGTGGTTTATCAGGTTTTCCATCGGTAAGGAATAGCTGACTACCCGTTCGGCCTACAACGATAGGGGCTATTGGTGGAGCCAGTTTCTCTAGGAAGGGAACTCCCAGAAGAAAAGGAAGCTAAGAAAAAGAAAATTAACTTAGTGTCAGTCAAGTATCGAATTATAAATCTAACTTCAACTGTTAAAGGTCTTGTGATAAACAATAATACTCCAAAACACCAACCTGCTTTTTACCTCTCACTCCCAAATGAGGAGTTGCCAAGGTGATGAAACTGATTGGCTCTAGTCCTGCAATCACACTTTTTTTTGAAGAACTGCAAGGATCGTTTGGTATGCTACTAGACAATGAATCTAAGTTATTGTAGAGTACAGCAATAGCATATCTCGCAAACAAACCACCAAGTGAATGAGCCAAAAAAGAAATCCTTTTTAAGCTCTCTGTTTGTTGTACCACTTGCAAGACCTGATTGCCATACAGATCATTGTTGAGTATTAATGAAATTACATGTACCTTTCAATGAGCTAGAAACTGTTTCAAGAAATACACATCAGAATGGATTACAGCCTACCTCATCAGCTAATCGTTTGCCCGCCCCATCAATTCCAGTGAAAGTTTTAGTAAAAGTATTTGACGAACTTGCTGCAGATAAATGAAGGTAACTGAAATATAAGATAAGCATCAACTGTTCACTAACTGGTTACTTATTGATGTGCCTATTTAGAAGCCTAATTCATTATACACACATCAGTTTTTTGGGAATAATAAAGTTATAGAAAAACAGTAACGATAATTCCCAAAATTCTGAGCTTTCCTAACATCTCGAGGAAATCCACATCCATCTATTACTTGCTAACAACAATTCCAAAGTCATAAATTAAACGCTCATGTTGATGCACCTGAATTTTGAAAACATTATACCACGTACATGCTTATAATACATTGGATGGTGACATCCACCAGTAGAAAAAAGAACTTACCATATATCAAAAAGTTTCTTCCAAGACGCCTTTTTAATTCTGCTTCAAAGTAATTCCAATCACTTGGGCTGCATAAGAAACGCATTAATCAAAACGGGGGTGGGGGAAGCTTCTAGCGGATAAATCTTGATAGAAAATAAGAAATATGATTCCCTTTTAATCTTGTTTTTTTTTTTTTTTTTTTAATTTTCTTACTATCTAATCTTGGTTGTTTAATCAATGGATACCTAGCCATGATGCCATGAACAAGAACAAGAAGATGATCAGGCTTGTTTTTCACATTCCCTATGCTACTTGATGATGACAATGTTCCCTGGGTTAAAGTACTCATGGCTTGAGGTCCAAGGTCAGGTAATCTCCAACTGTGATTCGAGTCTGAAATTCATAAGATTTGCTGATGTCCATCAATGACATGTAAAAGAGAAAAGTATGTAACCAGCTCAAACCAAATGAAAAAAGGAAATCTAGCATCCAAAACTAATAATTAAGCACAGATAAAGTTCAGACAAATTCAAACTGCTGTAGATTACAGACTTCGAGCTCATTGGAGGCAGGAATAACCGAATAAGTAATATTATTGATTCTGAAACTGTAATCAAAATTGTAGCAGTGCCTTCCTAAAAAGGAAGTTTCAAATGTGGTGTAGCCTAGAATTAACGGTTTTTAAGGAACTATTAGCAAGTAGAAATAAGTCTATATGACTATCGAAGTCACAGCACTGCATTTATATTCTTGATAGAAATAAAACCTTCATTTTCTCATCGATGAATACGAAATGTACGGAGAAACTACAAAACATGAGCTTATATATTGATTGCATATCTAATTTCATAGATCATCATACAAACACATACGTTCCCATGGAAAGAAAGAGGCATTTCTCCTCATCCACCAGGTTTGCATTATCTCCTTGCCATCGACAATCCTATTTTACTTTATCTTTGGAAAGTATAGTTTCGTAACCAGAATCCATGATTAGGTACAGAAGAGTGATAGTCCAGATCGAAGAGTTGGCGAATTTATAGGGTATATGAAATTTGGAAAAATCGATATCCAGGCGAAACCAGAAAACCCATTCAGATTGCTGCCATCTTCACGATTAGAAAAAATCGCGAAGAAAAAACAAAAACAAAAACAAAACAAAACAAAACCCAATTCCCTTGTTCCCTTCACAAACTCATGAATCAAAAGAAAAATAGCGAAGAAGGAGAAGGGCAGAAGTACCAGAGAAGGGAGTGGAGGAGGAGGAGGAGGCGGCGGCGGAAGAGGAAGAAGAAATCGACGACGTCCCTACAGGTCCATGAGAAGAATTGGTTCTTTGAGTGCCAAAAAAGGGGTTGAAGCAGCAACAGCGCGCGTGAATGAAAGGCGCCAATGCCATATATTTATTACACGAGAAAGAGAGAGAGAATTAGGAGGCAGAAGGAGAGGTGTCCGAATGGAGTCAAGAAGAAGCCATAACGTTCCTTATCCTCTTCGATGATGAAGGCAAAAGCCCATACGGCCATAGGCGGAAAGAGAAAGCTGTGAAAAAATCTGTGCTGAATCAGTCGCTGTTCTTGGGCGGACCTCGACCTCCATTGGCTATGGTCAAAAACAACCTCCACACCTCTAAATCATTTCTAATGGAAACAACATAAATCTACCATCCTTCAACTTACCTCATTCTTCTTTGTCTCCTCCTTAAAAATGGTCGGATTAATTTCGATTCTTAACTTCTTTATTAATTTTTTATTCAATATAAATTTGAAATTAAATTTCAATTCAACTTAATTATTTCAAGATAGACTTCTCATATTTTTTTTCAACCAATCAAAATTATTTAATTTCCAAAATTCAAAATATTATTAGCAATCGACCAATGAGAATTCAGAACCAATGTCCTTTTCAGGAGCCGCTGTCTCAACGTACACCTCACCATTTCTACTCCCCTTCATAATATTTGCTTCATCTTTCTTTTTTTCTAAATTTTTATGTTATATTTATTTTTCAATGCATTTTAAAAAATAAAAAATAGTACTTTTTAATTAGGTTCGGGATAAATCTAGAAACATTAATAAAGTATTTGGAGAATATTAAAATACGCATTTCTGGCTCACTTACACATATTTGTACATATATATATCACAGCGAGTACAAAAGAAGCTAAATTATAAATAAAATAACTTTCAAAGTAATTAATTAAAAAAAAAATTAAGTACATTATTCAAAACATACACAAACTTGCATTACATAATAGCACAAGAATGCGGATTCTCATCACTGAACATGGCACCAGCTTCTTCATCAATCGTTGAAAAGGGTGGCTCTTGATGATAGCAGTAGTCGTCAGCATCGCTGCCGCTGTAGTTGTAGCTATTATACTCATGGATGGGACTCATATTGTGCTTGTGAAAGGAAGAAGAAGACAGTGAATTGTAGGTGATGATTGGCTTAGTTTGAGGCTGAGGCTGAGGCTGAGGCTGGTGGTGATGCTGAGGAGAGTTGAGGTAATGCTGGTAGTGGTAGATGAAACCATGGTACTGGGGGTTGTAAGGGTATGGCCACAGCTCTGCCGTCCGCCCATTCCGCCGCGCTGCTTTCAGAATCTTCTTTTGCTTTGCCCACCCCATCACAGTCACCTTCTGCATGCTTAAATCTATTACCACATCATCCACACCTGCTCATCATAACCAAATAACAATTTTACTACATCCACACCTGATCATCATAACCAAATAACAATTTTACTACATCCACACCTGATCATCATAACCAAATAACAATTTTACTACTTTCTCCACAAAGAACTTCAAGATATTGATATTTTGATATGCTTTCAATGCTATAGTTCAGAATTACACCATTAGTGAAGTAGCGATTCAGTCTCTAAACCTTTTCTTTTTTGTAACGATTTATTCTTTGTACAATCAAATAACTTCTCTGTGTCTGGCTTACCTGGTAGACTTTCCAGAGCTTTTCTTACTTGTTTTTCACATCCCGTACAGTCCATGTGAACTCTCATCTCTGTTACCTGGTATCAGTTGAAAGAACAAAAATCCAAACATGTCATTCATATAGTTTATATGAAGTAAAAAGAGGGGGAAAAGAACACTAATTAAATAAAAATAAAAATAAAAAGTTTCATTTTCAATGCCCTTCACGTTTGCCGGTTCATCATTTTGTAAGAATCAAGATGTGTTTGAAAAGTCATTGATATATGGGTCCCTGCTTATAGATCATGTTTCATCTTTATGCATAAAATGAGGAATTAACTAGTTTTTTAAACATAATGCATATAGGGCCTTAAATAAAAATGTTTAATGCTAAAAATAATAATCTGAACTAAATGATAACGTGTAGAACACTTAGTCTAATCCATCATCGTTGGAAACTCATGAGAATTAAAAATAAATAAAGTCGAGGAATTTTTCATCGACTTGCATATAATATAACTAATTGCATTAGGAAAAAAAAACTAAAAAAATGACACCTTAAAGATAAACATTGACTTGTATTTACTACTGATGTGTGAGTCCAAAATAATTTGTTAATTAGAAGGTACCCACATCATTGATTGGTACAGAAACCAGAAATCCGATATATCTCTCTTTAAAGCAAGAATAACAGTTCTTTATAAAATATTGAGAAATACACATATACAAGGAAAGGTCATTTTTAACACCAATAAAATATCAAAAAGTAACCTCTACTTTTTCCTAATAGCTTAAATCCTCTTTTGAAGTTAGTTTCAATTATACTCCTAAGTTTAAAAGAACTCTTGAAGTTTGAAGTTAGTTTCATAACAATTCTTAGTAAATTTATTTTTCATTAGATCCATAGGCAGAAAGTTCAATCTTTTATGTGAATAAATAAAAATAAAAATAAAAGCACATAACATTTGTTAACCATGGATCTCAATTTCAAGCCTCCTACAATTCCTTGTCTTTCCATTTACGATTTTTTCTGAACTCTATCCTCCAAATTTATTTTCTGACTCAAACTTTGATCCACGAATCAGAACGACAAAAACTTGGAAGAGTTGTTTCGAAACAAACTCAAACTTTTCAAAAATTAAGAATCATAATTGAGGATAATTTTGATAGTTTAAACTTCCTAACATAATTATTTTGTTTTCATTTTTTTAAATATATTATTCTGTTCATACCTTCCCCCCCTGAATAGACCACGAGAAAAGGATTTGGGGGCTTTTTCCTAATAAAGTGGTTGGTTGATATATTATTGTTTTTAATTTTAATTTTTTTATATTAATCTATTCTTACTTTCTCACAAGAACGAACCTCACTGAATACCGTGAGGCTCGTTTAAGGAAAAGGATTTTGAATGCCATAGTATCAAAAACCTAAATAACAGCTACAGCTTTGTTCCAGTTGAAACTTTTGTGCTGAACGATGCTGACAAGAAAAGGCTGGAGAGTGGTTTTCCCACAAAACTTAAACGTGTTTTAATAAACTAAGAATTACTCAAAAGGAGAACAGCCAAACTAGAGCGGAACTCTGTTTCAGAAAATAAAAACGTGCACGAATCCAAATGGAAATGTAAAGTGAACAACATGGCCTGCCTAAGATTAATTCTTAGCCTAAAAATTTGATTTCTTTGTCTAGTAAAAGAAAAAAAAACAACCAAACCAACACAAACCCCAAAGCTTCGGACAACTCCAAATTTAAAAATATGATAAAAATTGAAATACTTTTAGAGTTTCTCTCCTATATTTAATGATACAAAATTATCAGTCACACTCGATCAGTCTCCTCAAATATTTTATCGTTCAAAATATAAACAGACATCTTCTTGTGATACTGTAAATGAAACTTCACTGGGCAGACAGATATAGACCAGAAAGTGAAAGATACTAAATTAACAACATAGTTATAAAAAAAACTGCATGAAAAGCTATAAACTCAAAAGAAGTCTTCCACGAAAGAGAGAGAGAGACTTACAGTCATGTCTGTATAGCAATTGAAGAGGGTCCTGAAGAAGCTTTTCTCCGAACAGAACAAGTGTACAAGGAAGCTGAAGGGAAGCAACAGTCAATTTATACGCATTACAACAAGCCTCCCTCTTTATGTCTCTATGGAACATTGGTAGAAAATACAAGGCAGTTACTTAAAACTGTTGCCATGGTCAACACCTGCAAATGCATAAGAAAATCATTTGTCAAAGACTTCGTAATTCACAAGTCTTCGCTAATCGCTAGAGAAGTTTTAAATCTAATTTCAAGACATACTTAGGATTGTCACAATGACCAATTAATTATAAAGCTAGTGTCGTCACCACATCTTCTTCAATGCCATTCTTATATATTTTTTTTAATTAAAAGAAACTAAAGTCTTCTATCATAGCCTCATATGTAAATTGTGTATTACATTTCCACGGCATTTCGTATAAGCATCAGTCTCTTTGTTCTGGGAAATGAAAGAAAAAAGAAAGTCAAGTCCCTCTTTTGTATGGATACATATTTCGACATGTATACGTGGATGGTAGATATGGATGCACTAAAGAATATTTTATATTCAAGCAAGTGGTGATTGACTGTGCTTAAAGTGCAAGAAAGTGCTGAACGACAAGAAACAGGTAAATGGTTGCTTTCTGGCGTGTACTAAAGGTAAACTGGAAATCTCTTTTAAGTTGCTTTTGTAGGTATTAAATTATTAAGAACACAAGGAGTGTATTGAACCAAATTAGTGTAATATCCTAATTCCCTCCCTTCTCCAAATTGACTTGGTAAAGGAAAAGAGCGTTGTTGTGTTTTTTATTAATTGGTAGCCGATTCCTCGTCTTTTTGAAAAAGTTGCAAATAAAAATTGAAACTTTGTGGTTTCATTCAGTCAATATCCCTCCCTAAATATATAAATATCCTCTGTTTTCTTTATATCATCCTTTTTCCCTTCAATCCCTCTTTTCTTTATTGATTCTATCTACAATTGTGGAAGAGATTCATTGCAAGAACAATGCTTTAAACCGAGTTGCTGTTCTGACAAAAAAAGAAAAGAAAATAAAGGAATTTACCTTCAGGAGAATCGTTCCAACTACCGGAAACTGCGAGAGTTGAATCATTGTCATTGAGAGAGCCTCAAGACAAGACAAGGCAGAAAACAATTAGATGGTTTCAGAACAACACAAGGAGTTGCTTTCTAGTCCAATTCATCGTCTGTTCTTCCAGCCAGAAATCCAAGCAGAGTCTATAATTTTAAACTCAAGTTCTTACTGCATTCATAGATGAACGCCCCAAATCTTTATCAGCCAACAATATCAAACGAGGAATGCATCACGCCACGCCAATTGGATACATTGTCACAATTCGATGCATCACGCCACGCCAATTGGATACTTCGTCACAATTCGATACATCACGCCAACTATTTCCTTGTAACTCAAAATATTGAGAATCGTCTTCTAAATTATTAACCTCACAGAAAGATGCCTTGCATAACAATTCTCTCGAGTCCATCTGCTTCTACTTTTGAGGAAGATGGTGAGTTCCTTGCAGCCCGCCCTAATGAATCCACAATGTCAAACACTGGAAACTCATGCCCCTTCAAATCCAAAATATCGACCACTCTGACAACCATTCTGTCAAGTTCATTAAGATCACGTTCGAGGGTCGATGCAACATCCGATATTGATAAAGGACAATTATCCTTACGCATATAAACGTAAGCACGAGCACCAAGTATTGGGAACCAATCACCAAGTCCATACTAATATCCTAACACTGTTTGATATGGAAGCAGAAAATCCTAACCTAAACGTAATATCATCATGAACTTTTTAAGCCTCAAAGATTTTCTTGGCCTCATAATTTTAAACGCTGCCCGAATATAAGGTTCCAACGCGGACGAATGTGCCCTGTGAACCATTGACACCAAAAAAAATGGGACTCGTAATTGTAAAATTCCTGAACAATACCGCAGGAGAGGAGAAAACCAGGTTGCCGGGAACATCATCGCGGAAGATGGACCTTCCGCGGCAATTCTTACAAAAGCCGGACATCGGAGAGACGAGATTGGAGGCAAGAAATTCAATCCATCAGTTTGGGAGTTTACTAGAGAAGAGAAAATTATAATGAGTTTGGAGATTCTCCGATGAATGAAACGCCGGGAAAGAAAATTTAAGCGTGTCTTGCAGAATGCTGCAAACCGCAAGAGATAACTGCGTGGGAGCTCGAAATCAACCGCGGGAAGAGCTGAATTTCGAAAATGGGCTGTAGTGTTCTAAACTGAACTGCACGTTTGTGGGCCCAAATTATACAAATTGGGCCTTCTAATTTCATTATTGGGCTTGTAAAATGGAAACCCAAAAATGCAATCTTCAATTTCGAAAATGCACAAGCCATATAAAAGTGAACTTCTTCTCTCAATTAGCATTTATAATAATATGCAGTAAATACAAAATTAAGTATCTAGTAAAATTTTTAAAATTCACTAACATTTTAGATATGGATGGATATACTTAGAAATTAAATATTAGAGAAAAATGTTTATGGTTCCTTTAAAAAAAATGTTTATCTCACAATTTACTTTCAGGCTCACTCGTTACTCTCTCCAATCAATATGAATGTTAGATGATAAAAGACTCACATTATCCGTTAATTTAGGGAATGATTATGAGATTATAATTAAAGAATACTCCTTCCATTGGTATGAGTCATTTTGGGGAAGCTTAAAGTAAATACATGAGAGCTTATGCTCAAAGGGTAGAATATCACACCATTGTAGAAAGTCAAGCTCATTTAATCGTGGGATATTAAAAAAAAAAACAGTCATATGGGAGATATCATGAATAATTTATTACGATTATTTCAACCGTGACTCCCTCAAATAAAAATTTATTAAATTATAAACATATATGATGTGCAGTGTGGGGGAGATAAAGAAACAATATTTAAAAATTGTTTTATCAAGACGCAAAATGTATTACCCTTTCAATGAGTCTAAGCGATTAAATCCTCCAAAGGCCGCTGAAAAAAAATCTTTTTCTTTTGGGACATCCAAACAACTTAAATTCAAATACATATATAATATTGTAAAATAAAGCAGATAATAAAACACCTAATTTTGGTGAAATATATATAAAATAAAATAGCGGACCGAATCAAAACATTGAGATAAATTAAATAAAAAAAATAAATTTTATAATAGTCAAATTTTAATATGTAACAATTTAATTTATATATTTTAAAATTTGAAACAATTTAATTGTCAAAACCAACTTTATGTATAAATACTTAAAAGAGCCAATTTTGAAAAAAAAGAAAAAAAGTCAGAGGGCATCTCACCAAAAAGAACCCCATAAAAGAGTCAATAAAAACAACTATTGCCCCTTTGACGACATAGCCACGTGTACACCCAACAATATTGGGTTATTGATTATTCTAATACAATAAATAAATAATAATAATAAAACAATGGTTTAGTCCTTTCTCCACCAATGTATTTTATTATTCTGTAACTGGATAACCAGCACTGAAAACCGTCTTTACATTGGATGGTTTGGTGTTTTGATGATCCCTACCTCTAATGAAAACCTCATATATATTACCATAAGGTTGCTCATGAAACCGTCCAAATATGTTAACATTAGGTTAATATATTATCAGAGTATTTAATATCATATATAACTTTAAATAACAAGCCCCGTAAAAATTGAAAAATAAAGATTCATTAATATTCTTGTATGATTTTCGGAAATTAAGATGCATTAGTTGACTAACATTAAACTTTAGGATATAAAATTATTGGATGATGAAAGTCCCACATGATCATGGGTTTATAAGTGACTAACTCCATTAGTGTGAGGCCTTTTAAGCCCAAAGCAAAACTAATATCATACCATTGTGGAGAGTTTGTTCTTCTAACAAAAATGAATTACAATATCGAACAAAACATATAATTTAAGAAAATATAGTACTAGCTGAATCTTATAATTGACTTCCACAAACTTCCATCTATATATAAGCTTCAGTCGAAGTTGTAGCACCAACTACAATCGCCATTCCTTTATCCCTCCGAATCGATCTCTGTTCAATCTCATCCGTGAATTGATTTGAAAACCCATCTGAATTCATACATTCGAAATGCTCGAATTCAAGATGATCAAGAAGAAAATGTGGATGTTTTCTATCTGATTCCTCGCCTGTAACTATCTATTTGCACGAATCGTTATGGAAGGTATGAAAAAAACCAGAGTTTCCAGCAAGATTTTGAGCAACAGAGTCTGTGTACAACGAAGCTTCACTCTCCACAAGCTTTCCTTTTGGTTTGCCCCCACGAATCGACCTCCTGGACTACTGTCTTCAACCTTCGGTTCGTAAGTAATTTCCGAGTGATTATTCATTTTTTGGGGTTCTGGGTTTGCAATCTATGGCTTACTCATACGATATGACCACTTCAATCAACCCGTTTTCACATAGTTTCGAGAACCTTAGTTTTGGATTTGTGCGTGGTGGGTCAATGTTATCTAAGTCTTTAGCGTTGAATGGTGAGAAGGAAGAGCTCGTAAAAGCCTCGACTCAGCCGTCGAAGAAAAGGGTGTCGGAGGAGAAAGCACTTGCGGCGCTAAAGAATCACAGCGAGGCGGAGAGGCGGAGGCGAGAGAGAATCAATTCCCATCTCTCGACTCTGCGTGGCCTTGTTCCTTGCCCCATTAAGGTTAGTCATAATCAAAGATTGTGAATTTTCAAATTCGAAATCCATTGGTTTTCCACACTCATGAATTGCTGAATCAGAGGGACAAAGCAACACTGCTCGCTGAAGTTGTCAGACAAGTGAAAGAATTGAAGAAGAAGGCTGCAGAAGCCAGCAATGGAGTTTTCGTTCCATTGGACACTGACGAAGTCAGCGTCGAACCTTGTGGGGTGGGAGCAAACGGGCATATGACCTTCAAGGCAACAATTTGTTGCGAATATCAACCGGAGCTTCTGTGTGATCTAAAACAAGCCCTTGATTCCCTTCACCTGAAGTTAGTAAAGTCAGAGATATCCACTTTGGGAAACAGAGTGAAGAGCGTATTCTTTTTCACCAGCTCCATAGCAGAGAAGGCTGCGCATTCCGAGGCTTCCCGACTTCTCGCATCATCGGTTCACAGGGCAATAAGTTCAGTTCTTGAGAAAGCTTCATCCGTAGAATACTCGCCGAGAACAACTACAACGCTCCCAAGGAAAAGGCGAAGGCTGTCTAGTTTCCATACGTCTAGATAGCCATTAGTATGAACAGTTCACAAAGGACAATTACCTGCCAATAACATGAATAGCTTCGATGGCTCGTGAAGAAGAATGGAATTTGAAGTGACATCTCTTTATGCTGTTCACTCTCGTGTCACCATTATTCCGTCTGCGCTCTGTTCCAATTCTCATAACAAAATCAGATTCCAAATTCACTTCCTCTCATTCCATCATCAATCAAAATCATGCCTCCTTCTCTATTCCCTTATTCGTACATCAAAATTCGGTTCCTAACTCGCGTCCGCCAATTCCTTCGCTCCAAATCATCTCGTAAGCGATTCCGTTCACCATCTGATCCGTCGGATATTTCGAGGCCAGAAATTCGGGAAAGAGAAGAGACTAATATCCGGCAGTATGATCAGGCGTCGTCCGTGTTGCAGAGGACAGTGAAGAGCCTCCACTTCGGCGACGGGGAGGAAAAACAGAGAGCGGCGAAGGAGATTGAGAGGTTGATTAAAGAGAGCGCCAAGGTTAGAAAACTGATGGTGGATCTCGGAGTTATACCTGCTTTGGTGGCGATGGCGGATTCCGATCAGTTGGCAGTTAGGGCATTGATTGAACTTGCTAACGATACTCTCCTGTAAGTTCGTCCGATATCTCTTCGGAAAAGAAAAATCATAATCGATGCTTTGTTTGTTTTCTAGGTCAAAGTTTAAACTTAATTTTTATGTTTCTGTTGAATAATCCTAAATTAATTAGAATAATAAAATTTGTATTGAACAGTTAAGATACAAGAAAATATTAATTATAATCTCTGCAATTCTTCAGGAACAAGATAGTAATGGTGGAGGAAGGGATCTTATCAAAGCTACCGAAGAACACCCAGTTCGCAACAATGGATTCATCCAGCTTTGAATTTGTAGAGCTTTTATTTTCACTTTCATGTCTAGCAAACACCCAGTTGTTTCTTGCTTCAACCGAACCAGTTATTTCATATCTCTTAACCATACTCAACCATTCAAAATCCAGCCCTGAAACCAGAGCATTTTGTTTGGCAACTTTATTCAACATTTCCACCGTCCTAGAAAATGCAGAGACCTTAATCTCCAATGGTGTGGTTCCAACGCTACTCAGATTCTCCAGTGTCAGAGAGTTTTCCGAGAAAGCCTTACCGACGCTAGCAAACTTGGCAGTGACTTCAAAATGGAAGCAAGCTCTGGAAAGCAACTCAACATTCGCAGAGATTTTGGTAGAGATTTTGACATGGGAAGAGAAACCCAAATGCCAAGAACTTTCAGCGGACATCATAATGATTCTGGGCCATCAAAGCTGGGCGCAAAGGGAGAGATTGGGCGAGTCCTGCATCGCCCCTGCGCTGCTGGGATTGGCGCTGTTAGGAAGCTCATTAGCTCAAAAGCGAGCTCTGAAACTGCTGCAATGGTTTAAAGATGAGAGGGAGGCAAGAGTGGGGCCGCATTCTGGACCTCAAAGGGCTGGGATAGTTGCAGTAGGCTCAGGATTGAGTCAGAAGGAGGTTGAGAAAGGGAAGAGGATAATGAGAAGCCTGGTGAAGCAGAGTCTGTATAAGAACATGGAGATAATAACTCGACGAGCCAATGCTGCTGGGGAATGTTACAGTCCAACCGTTAGGAGGGCCTTGGTTTCCAGCATTAGTTCCAAGAGTTCGCCTTTTTGAAACACCTCCAAATCCATTACGCATTTGTAAACTTTCATCGGCCTGCCCCTCTGTATTCTATCATTCTCGTCTTCTGCAGCTCAATCAACGCCAAAGAAGTCAAGAAATTTGTTAGATGAACCTGACTAGGTTGATATTGTCCGCCTAAATTCTCATAGCTTCCCTAAATTATATTTCAGACTTTTGGACTTTCATCTTCAACAAAATTTACTAAGAATTTAAATATTTAGTTATGAAATATGTGGATGACCAAAACATTATTCTAAAAAGTACTTTGTTTTTTTTAATTAATTGACTATTAATTTAAATATTTATTTATGAAATGTGAAAACCATTAGGAATTTAAAAAATACCAAACTAAGATTATTTCTAAATATATCATAAAATTAAAAATAGGAAGAAAATTAAATTCTGATACAAATTTTTTTTTTATAGAAAATTATATTTAATAATGTTATAAATTTACTTAGACGATTATCTTCTGTATTTTCTAAAATCAATCGTATAATATTGAGTGTACCATTAAAGAAGACCAATATTTTTATAAAAAAATTCATTTAATGTCAACAAATCTAATGCCACTTAAAGCTTATTTTAATTAGCGAAATTACTCTGAAAAATATTAAATCTAAATGGATAGGAATTTTTTTTTTTTCTATTTATTATTAACTTCTAAAAAATCGAAAAATAAGTGAAATTGAACTGAAAAGAAAATTGATAAAATACCTAACAGAAAGGCATCGGCAAAGAGTTCCAGGGCCGCAGAGTACGCGCGCGAATATGGCGGATACAAGATTGGGTCCCTCACTGTGCCTCAATCTCCCCAAAATTCCTCTCCATGTTTCTTCCAGAACGTCTCTCTCCATGGCTCTTCCTCGTTCCCATTGCAATGGTTCCTCGGATCCAAATCATAACCCCATCCAACCCTCTCTTCTAGTCTTCTCAGGTTTTAATCCCCGAATCCTGCGGGAACTGATCCAATGGGGCTATTTCATAATGTTTGGTTCGTTTTCTCTTCTGAACGAGTAGTTTTCTGATGTGGTACAGGTGGGACTGCATTTAATGGCGTAGTCGAGGAGCTCAAAAACTTTACGACCCGTGTAGCTCATGTTCTTCCTGTTTCCGACGATGGAGGAAGCACCGCTGAGATTGTTCGCGTGCTTGGTGAGTCTGCTTGATGTTTATTCTCTTTTATGTAAATTACGTATTCAAATTTTTAGTGAATCTTGGGCTAGGTGGTCCGGCTGTTGGAGATATACGGTCAAGATGTTTGAGGTTATCTGATCAGAGTACGGCCGAGGCACTCGCGGTGCGCAGATTGTTAGGTTATCGTTTACCACTCGATGCGCAGCAGGCCAAATCGGAGTGGTATTATTTTCTCCATCTGTCTTTCTTTAATCTTGTAGGTATTTTTCCCCCTCCAAAATGATAAATGTAGGATGTTTTAACTTTTAGCATTAATTAGCCATGAGTAAGAACAATTGGAATGAACTTGCAATTCTAAATGTAGCTATCAATTTACATAAACGAAAGTCAGAGCTAAAGTAATAAACGGGGCTGCAAGCTTGGTGCAAAGCACACACCTAGGTTGCCTATCTGTTTCTTTGTGGCACGAACTTGCTTCTATATTTGCTAGGTTTCATGGCACTTAGCAGGAAACGATCTAATTGGTAACAGAAATTGCACTATGGAAATTTGTCAGGTATGATATCGTGGAAGGAGAAAATTCTTTGTGGGACGGTGTCTCAAAGCCCTACAGGGAAACTATTCGAGCATTTCTAGCCTATTTTCAGAACCAGGTATAATGTAGGCGGCATTTTTGCTTCCTAGTTCATTATCGGTTAAATGGTTTTTTGGGTTCTTCTAATCTCCCACTCTATTTTTATGCCTCTAACCACGTTACTGTAATGCCTCTATTAAGTTAGACCCTTTATATACATATCTATATACATATATATATATATATATATATTTTAGCGAAGGCTGCATAGGAAATGTAATAAAATTGATTGACTACAGATTCTTCGACGGTCTGAAATGTTATTTTGCTTCAGCAATGGAAGGTATGTGTTATAGTTTACCCCTTGCTCTGTCGGATGTATGAACTCAAGGAAAGAAAAGTATTTAAGTTGGCATTGCTCAATATCAAATAGTTGCAACTGATTGGTTAATTGTTTTTAGCATTATCATGACTTACTAACTCCCTTGATTTTCGCAGCATTGGGAATTTCTTTTTTGCAGGCGCTCGTATATTTTTCCAGTCACTAGATGCAGCAATTTTTCTGTTTTCACGTGTTTCAGACATCCCGTCGGACAGTCTTGTTCTTCCAGTGATTTCCACTAATGACAGGCTTACATTAGGATGTGAATTATGGGTATGATTGTCAACGTTCTCTTTCTTTGACAATTATTGCTCAAAAGTTTATATAATTCACGCCAATAGCAATGAGAAAGTGTAAGTATGTGCATAAGTGCCTGAAAGAGCTAATAGTAATTAGGATTATCTAATGCATTCAAGTTCTCTATTCAGAGCTGAAAGAAAGTTGAGGCATTTCATTTTTCACAGTATTTGGAGTGAAGTTTGCAGAATTCCTCTTTATACTTTCATTTCTGAAACGTAGTTGCTGTGAATCCTTTTCATACTCTCTCTTCTACTCTTAAGACAACCTTTTAAAATTTTCTTGATATAGTTGCTTTTTTCATAAATAATCTGATACAGCTGTAAAGTTTCTGCAATGCTTCTCTCAGCAGGGCTCAAGAATTTGAACTGTGAAAACCATCTATTTTATAATTAATTTTCTTTGTTCAATCTACGTTCAGGATGGGACAATAATACGTGGTCAAAATGAAATCTCTCATCCAACGACCGGACCTTCAAAGCTTATTAATAAGGTACAGTTTGTTTGAGGCCTATTCTTATTTCACAGTGAATAATTTCTTTCTGCCATGTTTGTTTACTGTAACTATGGTTACTAAGGCCGATCAGCTGATGAATAAACTACAGTGGTGTTTCATGGAAATGCTTTTAATATTGGTGATCTGGGTCTTTAAATCATGGAAATGATGCAGTACTGATTAACAGTCGAGGGTTGATCATGGGAATGTGAAATGATCTTGCCTACTTAGACAAATGCCTTGGTTGAAAACTTGAAATCAATTTATTTTGAGAATTTTGTACCTTGACTTGGATTGCTCCAGTTGATTCATAAACTAAAAGACAAAACCAGTAGATGGTCAATTTGGCCCAATGGCGCATACAATTTACATATTAACTCATTGCACTGGTTTTCACCACGTTGATTATCCAACTTATTGAATATACGTGATTTTCACTGTGATGATTTGATGTTGTAGTTGGACATGCATGTACATGTGGTAAGACAAATAAATGTAGAGGTGGTTACTAAGTTTTCTTATTTACTTAAATGTGGAAATCTTGCAGGGGAACAGTTCGGCTCCAGCACTTCCTACAAGAATAAAGAGGGTATTCTACATGTCAAGTGAGGGTTGTAATTTGCTGCATGAGGTAAATGACTTGATTATAATGTGCACTATACTTACCTACTTCTACTACGCAACTTTTAGTATCAATCATGCAGAGGGTGTTGTCCGAGAATTATGGTTTTTGTTTAATTTTTTTTCCTAATTCTGTTTAAGTTGTATTATCACTTATCTATCATGTGCACTGTATGGAAGCATCTTCATTTTTTTGTCTTTTGTTTTTATATTTGTTTACCTGTTTCAATGCCATATGCAACAAAAATGCTACTTTTAAAATGCTTATTCAAACCTGATTTCCATGACTCATGGTAATTGCAGTACTTTCATTAATTAGGTTTTCCCCGCACCAAATCCTGTTGTCCTCAACCAGTTGAATGACGTAGACTGCATTGTTTATGCTATGGGATCCCTGTTCACTTCCATATGCCCATCACTGGTAAAAGTCTTCAGAAATTATGAGCATTCTATTAATAGATTTTGATTACTTCAATTTACTAGGTACACAACTTTGTATCTTGCTCAAAAAAAAAATAAAAAGGAAAATAAAAAGGAAAAGGAAAAAAAGAAAAAGAAAAAGAAATAGGTACACAGCTTTCGTTGATATGATGGATTTATATTTTTAATTTTCTGCTACTCCATCTTCATTTTATTTGCGTTTACAAATCATGATGTTATATGAAGCCAAAGTTAATGCTAAACTTTTCACTATTTATGGATTATTTTAGGTGTTGCTTGGAATTGGTGAAATCATTTCATCACGGTCCTGCCCGAAGGTAAAATTTGTTGAAACCCGAACAATGATAATTCCACACTGTCATCTGCTAGATTTGCCTATTTATGATAAATTAAAAAAAAAAAAAAAAAAAATTCCCTTGTGCTTTTAGTTTTTCCCTTTTGGGTTAGTTCGTCCATTAATTAGCACTGAATCTTAAATGTGCAATTAAAACATGTGGCATGGATTTGCATCATTCCAATGACAGGTGCTTCTATTGAATGGCACACATGATCGAGAGACTAGTGGTTTCACCGCTTCTTGTTTTACGACTGCCATTTCAGATGCTTTAAATAGAACTTATGGAGAGAAGCATAATTGTTTAAATAACACTGTAAGTTCATTCTTCGAAGCACAAATTTAAATGAATGAATCATGCCGTCGGTAATCATCTGGTCACAACTATTTCTGCTCGGTCGTATTATTTAAGTTTTGATAGTTTTAAGTTTCACTTTCAGAAAATACATTGTTTGGTCACATAAGAAAACGTTTCTGTTTCAACCTCTTACATATGTAGGCGGACCAGTACATCAATACCATTTTGGTGCCGAAAGATGGTGAGATTCCAATAGATTCTCAAGCCTTGGCTGCACAAGGAATCTTTGATGTGGTATGCTCGAGTACATTTCCGTTGCTAGTAACTTAGTATCATCATCATCATTATCATCATTACTTGCTTTTGGTTGCAATCGGAATAAGCATCCTTGTTGTTGACGTGTCCAGCAGACTTATGACTTCTGAGGGCACAGATTTGACAAAGCTTTTTATTCAGTGTTGGATTGCAGTTATTACTACTAATGATGAGTAATTGCCGTAATTGTGCTATTTTGGTGCATGATTAAAATGTCATTTCTGCAGATTGTTGTTGATTCCGTACGGGATTCTAAAGTTGGCGTAGTATTCGATCCAAAATCTTTGATCCAAACTCTAGTAAAGTTGATTGCAAGATATACAAGATCACGTATAACAGAACAGGTTTAAATGACTGCGTAGGGGATGCAGGGGTACGAACGCACTTGACTATGCTACAACCAACCCATTATTGTTTCAGGTTTGAACTCTCGTATATCCTTATATCAATTATCCAATGGCAAGGATAATTTGGCATGTTCTTCATATGAACATTATGGAATGCACTACAGGAGCAGACCCTCTTTTTAGCGTCTGGCTTTTTACTTGCCCTTGAAGAATACAAGGTGCGATCTTTACAAACAAGTTTGATCGATTCCTACCCAAGTAGTTCACTCTATTAATATATTAAAACTATGATTTATAAGATTGTTCAGGGACATGGAAAAACCCTTCCTAGTCGCCTGAAACTTCGTTTAATTATGCTTCTATCTATCTATATTTTTTTCTTGTTATGATTCATCCTTCTACATTGCTTTTAATGGGTTTATCGTGTCATTGATATCTGTTGTAAAAGCTCATGGGGGCAAGCGCTCTATTTTGAAGTTAGCTACAAAATACCACCATAACCAAGGAGGCAGAAGCCAATGGCAACGGAAAAATATTTGAGAGATTTTGATACACAGCATTACTTGATGGAGATACCAATTATTGTTTGTTTGAATAAGCCATCAAGCACAATTTTAATATCTACAGCCATGAACATATGCTTGTATTTACGCCAAAAAGATAGAGATCTCACGATGAAAAAGCAGAAGAAAAAATAGAGTGAGATAGACATGAAATAAGCCACAGCAACTTGTTTTCCTTCTTTTAGATCCTTTCTGTTGTAGGTCCATTCGTAAGCCACGGCAATGTCCTTCCTCGCACTCTTCATCAAATCATTTCCATGAATGACGTTCCTGCCAATATCAATTGCCAAGTCACCAGGGATGGTTACTACATCAACATTCTCCCCAGATCATGGCAGCGACTGGGCCAGATATTAGGTACTCGAACAACCCATTGTTCAAAGTGAATAGGATGAAAGCTATCAACATGACCAACCAAGTTTCTTCTTCAGCAAAAATTGCTTGAAAAGAAATACAGGGATTCATATCCAAAGAGGAGCACTTGAGAGTCTCACAAATAATCTTCAATTATTACTTCATACCGACAATTGTGGACCAAGAAAGTTCATTTCTAATAGCAATCCCTTACTTTTACCGCCGATTTCAGGGGAAACCATGGGTTTCCATTTTTTTATTTTTAGAAGCCTTTGGCGCTTTCGAAAACTTTTAAGTTTCCTGTGGAACAGGAGACGCGCCAATTCAAATCTTCTGAGGAGAGTTTACAACATACTTAGCAACTGACAACCAATCCATTTTTTTTTTATTATTTTAAATTGACTAAAATATTTCATGCGGAATGTAGTTCAAATGGTAGAACATTCGCATTGTGTTACGGTCACGACTAATCTTAAGGAAAATTCAAGCTCCATATACATTTTTTGTCCGGTTTTGTGGCTTTCTCAGACTCAAACTTTAGGCAAAATTTGTCTTCACCCACTGAACACAACTTGTGCGGAATTCAAGATTGTTTGTCCACACATATCGCCTATACATGCGTGTTCAATCATTTGCGACACATCCAACTTGCATGTACGCTTAAGCCAAATCATTCAACTTGATCATGCCTTTACTCAAGGTTAAAAGCCTCTGGTCTCTATCTTAGGTGTGGCATTACACATACTCTGTTCCAATGAGATTAGGACAGTCTCACAAACAGGAACGGTGCGTCTCCATCTTTTTTTTGGGGGAATGGGTAATTGGTCATTGGAGGTGGGTCTCCACCATTACCTTTACTTTGTTGGGGTGTTGACTCTTTGATAGGGTGACCCCACACCCACAGGCACAGCCTGCAAAATCCTACTTTCCCTGCATACTGCACCCCCCAAGGCCAAGGTAAAAGCCCAACACATTTTAGACCCACTCTCCTCAATTTGTTTTCCTTCTTTTACCCTATTATACAAACCCTTCAATCTTTCATCTTTTATATCTTTTTCTTTCTAATTAAATATGTTCAATTCATTTCTTTTCCCAAATAGTCAAAGCCACTTTCATTGCAATTGCTTCCTTTCTTTTCATTTCACTTTAGAGCTCCAAATTGGTATACGTACATCTATTAAACAATTTTTTGAACCATGAAATATACACCAAAATATAGTTTTGACGGTACAAAAAAAAAAAAACATGAATACGCAGATATACTTTTTAAATGGTAAACAAGAAACAACATATGACGTGTGAAAGCCATGTGTCTTCGATTACTTGCATCGGTGGGTAGTGTAATAATATGCGGCCCCGTGACATGCAGTCCTACGGCTTTTCTTCCCAATTCACGAGCTGTGCAAAATGTTCCAATTTTAAATTGTTTTCTTTTTCAATCCATTTTTATTTCAATCATTTTTCCCAACCCACGTTACCAAATCATGTGATTGAGAGCTCTGTCCCTCACTCTCTCTCTCTCTCCGGCTTCCATGTCCTTACATAAACTCACTTGAGGGCTACTAAAAGCTTCACATTCATAGCCCAATCGAAGTCGTTTTGGAGCCAAAAATCCAAGAAATGGGTTTTGGAGTGGTGGGAGTGATTTTAAGTCTGCTTCTTGTTCTTCAAGCTTCTGGGTTTGTGTCAGTGCAGCAAGCAAACGCATCAGGATTCAACACATTAAAAGGAAGAAAGCAAGCGAGCGGGTGTAATCTGTTTCAGGGAAGATGGGTAGTAGACCCCTCTTTCCCTCTTTACAATTCCTCCACCTGTCCTTTCATAGACGCCGAGTTTAATTGCCAAAAATATGGCAGACCCGATACTCTTTACCTCAAATACTCGTGGCGACCCGACTCATGTACCCTTCCAAGGTCCTCTCTCTCTCTCTCTCTCTCTCTCTCTCTCTCTCTGTAATCTTTATTAATGATGCGGTTTGTTTATTAATGATGAGTTTGTGGATTTGCAGATTTGACGGAGTGGATGTTCTGAAGAGATGGAGTGGGAAGAAGATAATGTTCGTGGGAGACTCACTGAGTCTGAATATGTGGGAATCGCTTTCGTGTATGCTGCAAGCGGCGGCGCCTAACGCCAAAACCGCCTTCTTCCGGAGGGACTCCATCTCCTCCGTCTTCTTTCAGGTTTTGCACACAATGTTTGTCCAACCATCATAATGTCTTTAATAATCTCCCCTAAATTAATCAAATTACTTTTCATTTTTTAATTAAAATTTTTGAAGGTGGGAAATAATTTTATTAATTTAAATAAATCATTTTTATTGTGATATTGAACATTATATGTTAGTATTTTAATGTACTCTCAAACTCTTTTTTCTATCCGAATTATTTGATTGGTCCACCGCCAATGGCCCCACATGAGCCTCCAATTTTCGGTGGCCACGTGTATTGCGTTGCTGACAGCCTGTGATTGGCAAACTTCGCCCAATCTCGCTGACGATACGCGCTCTCGATTTTGTTCTTTTTCTAAATAAACCATTATTACATAAATTCAAAATTAATAATTTTTTAGTATTTAGCTTCCTTTCAATATTTTTTTCATTTAATTTTTAGCATACTTTCATAAATTTCAATATGAATTTATTAAAAAAATATAACCAATGTTGATGATTATTGTGAGTGAGTCTTACGTTGGTATGAGTTTATAATTGGTTTATAAGTGAATAATACTACGAGGGGAATTCCAAATCAAAGTCTTGAGAGTTTATGCTCAAAATTGACAATATCATATTGAGATCTGTAATTACTAATATGATATCAAAGTCATGCCCTAAACTTAATCATATCAATAGAATCCTCAAGTATCTAACAAAGAATTGTGAGCCTTGAAGGTGTAGTCAAAAGTGACTAAAGTGTCGAATAAAGGGTGTACTTTGTTCAAGGGCTCCCGAAAAAGGAGTCGAGCCTCAATTAAGGGGAGACTTATAGGATACTTTGTTCGAGAAATGAATGTTGAGGATTATTGGAAGTGAGTCCCACATGGGTTTATAAGTAAGAAATATATCTCTAGCAAGAGATCTTTTGGTGAAGGGCAAAATAAAGTCACGAGAGTTTATGCTCAAAGTGGACAATATTACGTGATTGATAACAATAAGATGTATTCAAATCCAAGAAGGAAATGTGATTTTAATCTTATTTTTTGTCTGGGTTCAAGTACTTATATAGTTTATTTTGGATCTTTTAAAGTTACAACAATACATAATAATTTGAACTTTGAACATTTTGGTGGATATTACATATATTAAGTCAGTTGATGTGAATAATGTAAAACGTTGTGTGGGGACAGGATTATGGAGTAACACTGCTCCTATATCGGACGCCATATCTTGTGGACATAGTGAAAGAGGACGTAGGGCGAGTACTGAAACTAGACTCCATCGAGGCCGGCAAGGCATGGCTAGGAATGGACGTTCTGGTTTTCAACTCCTGGCATTGGTGGACCCATACAGGAAACTCTCAGGCGTAAGATTAAATTCAAATTAAAAAAATGAGTGTTTTCTGGGATTACAAGAAGGATGAAGAAGAGGTCGTGTAATTTTGCAGGTGGGATTTGATACAGGATGGGACGACACTGTCTCAAGACATGGACCGTTTGGTAGCATTTTACAAGGGATTGACGACATGGGCCAGATGGGTTGACCTCAATGTCGATCCTACAAAAACAAAGGTGTTCTTCCAAGGAATCTCGCCTACCCACTATTTGTAAGTGTCAAATTTAACCTTCAATCGATGGTTCTTCCATTTTGGTTTGTTGTTAATGTTGAAAATCATTGAATCAGGGGGAAGGAATGGAATGAGCCCAAAAAGAACTGTAATGGAGAGAGTGAGCCGTTAACGGGATCGATGTATCCGGGGGGCGCGCCACCAGCTGTGGATGTTGTAAATAGAGTGTTGAGTAGGATAAAAGTGCCGGTTTACTTACTGGATATCACCACTCTGTCTCAGCTGAGGAAAGACGCTCATCCTGCTGGTTATAGCGGCGAGATCTCTGGGACGGATTGCAGCCACTGGTGCCTTCCTGGATTGCCTGATACATGGAACCAGCTCATGTACGCGGCTCTCTTAACCATGTGAACCTCAAATCAACTTACTTCTCTCATTTTTCAACAACACAAAATAAGGAACAGGTAACAGGGATGGTACACAGAATAGGAGCAGATGAATGGATAAGATAGTGTAAAAGGGTGGATTATTTGTGCCTGTTGTGATTACAAACATAGAATTTTAGGAATCAACTTCTGGTTTATTCAATTTAGCTTCTACCCATTTGCCTCTACACCTTCATTTCATAGTGATCTACTTGTCAAATGAATTAGCTTTCCTAAACTTATCTCTGCAACCACCAGTCTTGTTTGCATTACACTTTGTTCTAATCTTCTTCGCTGATTTGCATTTACTTGAATTCACTAGTGTCAAATTTATTCATCTACGTGCATTCTATTGGTTTCGACGTTTGATTGAAGTACACTGAAAAAATTATCATAGCCAAAAGAAACAAAATAAATCTTTGTACTAAAAATGTCTCACCATTAATAATTTCTTTCTTGATGCCGGGCTGTGACATCCTATAATTTCAAGGCGAGGTTTAATGTTTGGTTTTGAACAAAGTAGTCATAGAACCACTGGAATTCAGAGGAGAAATCGTTTACTCTAACCGCCCAAATTCACCGCTAGTAGATATTATTCTCTTTAGACTTTCCCTCGACTCTTTAAAACACGTCTACTAATCAAAATTTTCCATACTCTTGCAAATGGTGTTTGGTTGGGGAGGAGAATAAAACACCGTTTATAAGGGTGTGGAAATCTTCCTCTAGCACACGTGTTTTAAAGCCTTGAGGGGAGCTCGAAAGAGAACCTCAAAGAAGACAATATCGGCTAGCGGTGGATCTTGACCATTACATATATATTCTGCAACAAATCATGTCCACAGCTTGTAACAACCCATACTAGTAGATCTCACATTGGTTGAAGAGAGGAACGAAACATTGTTTATATTCGTACGGAATCTTTTCCCTTTGAGGCCAGCGTTCTTGCTGACACTCGTTCTCTTTTCCAATCAATGTGGGACACCCAATCCACTCTCTTCGGAGCCCAGCGCCCTTACTAATACATTGCCTCGTGTCCACTCCTTCGAGGCTTAGCCTCTTTATTGGCATATCGTCCGGTGTCCAACTCTATACCATTTGTAACCGTTCAAAGCCACTAGTAACAGAAATTGTCATCTTTAGACTTCTTATTTTAGAGTTTGTTTCAAAATTTTAAAACGCGTCTAACAAATCGTAGTCTTCTCGACTGCTACCAAACGGTTTATTACTCGGCAGTCTGCAGTAGAACATCCCACAGCTTTTGGTTCGTGAGCTCGACAGAATCTGAGTTAATCTCTCAGCTTCCACGTTGAATCCTGCAGCAAAGTGGAGCAGTAGAACACGTTTCCATCCAATCAGCAATTAAATAAATTTTTTAAAATTTAATTGGAGGTTAAAAATAATATTTTCCGAATGAAACAAATGCCGGAATTCCTTTTTTGCTTTTAAACAGCAAAGAAAAATTGGAAGTATTATGATACGAGAGGCAGTAAAATCTGGGGTAAGGTGCAGTGTCTCGTCAGCTATAGCAAATCCACAGGCTTTGATTTCTAAGGAGTGGGAAACGACATGTCGACGCCAAAGCCTTTCGCTTTTGCTCAAAGTTGATACACCTTTTTTGTGGACTATGCCTCTTTACAGGCCGCAATCTGGCTTATGCACTTTCTGATGCTCCTCATCCATTTTCCATTTTCCATTTTCATAACCAAAACAAGAATGACATCATCAATCAAGTGTCGACTATGTGAAGCATGATGATAAGACGAGATGAGACGTTGTATTCATGTTAGGAATTACGACTCTCCACAGTGATATTATATTGTTCACTTTAAGTATAAGCTCTCATGGCTTTACTTTGGACTTCCCCAAAACACTTCATACGAATGGAGATAGTATTCCTCACTCAGAAACCTAAGATGTGAGACTCACTCCCAATAATCCTCAACCATTCAAAGGACTTGACCTAGAGTATATGTGGTGTCAGTCGAGTTAGATGACTTGACTTAGAGTAGAGACAAATTAGGTAGAGTTGCAATAAACAAATACACATTCACGGGTGGCGTATATGACCAAGCAAGCTTAGTTTATGTATGAGTAGTCAAGCTCGGTCGGTGAAGGACAACCTTGCCGAAGGTTTGATAAAATCGTAAAATCAAGCAAAAAATGTAAATGGGACTTGAATTGTTCAACTTGTCATGAGCATATAAGAACATGACGTCACATAGTACGAAAAATATGATCGTTGACAACTTTGAGATATTTGAAGGAGGGTTTTCTTAGTTTATCATATAGATATCAATTCGACCATATAGTTTGATAAATAAAGCATCAAAATATGATGATCGATGTCTAATCTACTCCAATATGTTTTGTAAAATAGTTATATTTATAAAAATGGGCTAAACATTGGTGTTTTGTCTCTTAGTTGACTGATTCAATAATGAAGTTTGGCAGTTGAAGCATCAATGAAAAGCTACATCGTTTATTATTAAGCGACAACATGTGAGGCGGAGGAGGAGGAGGAAACAGCGGAGAAAACAAAAGACAAAACAAAACAGTCAACAACGCAGCTTCAAATTTAAGGTGAAATATGGTTGAGGATGTTGTAAAGAATCTAATGATGGTGCTGGTCAGGACCCCCGGGGCTCGATCTCGCTGGCCGGCGCTCATTTCCAACTTCTTTGGCAGCTTCATTCAAGGCCTCCACCATTTCCCTCACGCTTCTTTTCTGGATTACATCTTTACCCAAACGCCGCCCTTCAACCACCCGCCACCTCCCACAAACAACCCATACCATAATAATCAACAACCCCAACAACTTCAACGCCCTCCACATTTCTGATTCTGATCCTATTTGCCTCTTTCACTTCCCTCTCATCATCCCATTGTTATTTATAGCCTTTACCTCCTCCCATTCATTGGATGGGTCTCTCTTAATTATATTAAAAAAAAAGTTTTCACACAATAAATGTTTCGTTATTCTTTATAATTGATGTGAAATCTCATAGTGATACGTATTAGAATGTTTACGAATAAATTTAAAATAAAAATGAGATATTGTCACCGATGTATAGAACTTTCTTAATGGTCAAATATGAATGGAATTAAAAGGATGGAAATGGGATGAAAAAATCCAAAATGTGACGCATAACTTGAAGTAGTTTGGGGTTTGATACAATGAGTGGGGCTGATGCATGGGAAAAGACAAAGGATCTAACGAGGGAGGGAGTATGAATACACCATCTCAATGAGTTAAAGACATGTTTTGTTCATTTTGTTTTGGATAAGTTTTAAACTTTTCATCACGATTCGTTGTCACAAAGTAATAAATAATTATAAAGATGGTTACCAAAGTTGGATAATAAAGCTAGGTGGGATTTTGCTAGTTTAATCTTTGATTTAATGGGGTGGTTTTTTTTTTAAGTAAGAATTAGTTGGATAAGATCTAATGTCTGTGACATATGAATTAAATTTAAAGTTTTTAGGTATAAAATGGATAAGCACATGTGTTGAGAGAGTTAGAAGCTGCGGGCGTTGCATGCAATATTCTAAAATTGTGTTGCTTTCGATCCTAAAAATGGAGTTGATAATGTTATTTTTTTGTTAATGGATGTCCAGATTTTACCATTGCTTTATTATTCTATCTACTTTTTATTACAATGTTAAAGATTAAAACATGTCTACATTTTCATTCTTATAATTAACTTAATTAGATATTGTGAATAATATGAAGCTTAATTTTTAATCTAATATTCAAGATTTTAGTTTCATACCCAAGTTAACGCTAAAGCTTATCATGGATTTGATTTACCAAATTGAAACATGAATGTCTCTTTTGCTAAGTTCAGTTGTGATGTCCTTCGACACCCCACGCAGGATTTACAGCTTGTACCCTTTCGGTTAATCCATAAAGATCGGATACCCATATTCTCGGACCATACAATCCGGTTACATGAAATGCACCAAAACCAAAGCAACCCAACCCTGAGAGAAATAAATGAATTCCAAAAATCTTCGGCAAATTCAAAGAAGGTTTTCCTGTACGTTCATCACAAAATATTTCTAGATCCCAATACACCCAATGCCAGATAGCTGCTAAGAAGCACAATCCAGAAAACACAATATGTGCTCCGGCCACACCTTCGTAACTCCAAATACCCGAATTCGTTATAGTCCCTCCTGTGATACTCCAACCCCCCNTTCCCATACGTAATCCTTTGTATAGACGTTGGGGCGGACGAACACTAAGATGGAATAGGCCCGCTAATATGCCCAATGTACCTGCTGCAATATGATGAGAGGCTATTCCGCCCGGAACAAAAGGATCAAACCCTTCGACACCCCACGCAGGATTTACAGCTTGTACCCTTCCGGTTAATCCATAAGGATCGGATACCCATATTCCCGGACCATACAATCCGGTTACATGAAATGCACCAAAACCAAAGCAACCCAACCCTGAGAGAAATAAATGAATTCCAAAAATCTTCGGCAAATCCAAAGAAGGTTTTCCTGTACGTTCATCACAAAATATTTCTAGATCCCAATACACCCAATGCCAGATAGCTGCTAAGAAGCACAATCCAGAAAACACAATATGTGCTCCGGCCACACCTTCGTAACTCCAAATACCCGAATTCGTTATAGTCCCTCCTGTGATACTCCAACCCCCCATGAATTGGTTATTCCTAAACTCCCACAAAAATGGCGAAATAGAGTAAAGAAAGATCGTATGGTCAAAAATAAAGATTTTAAACAATGTTATTCATATGAACAAAACAGATTAATTGATTACAAAAATCAAAATGATTTTGAAACATGCTACTCATTACCAAATAAAAACGATAATATTCTAAAAAAAAATATATATGATCTTTTATCAAACTTTAGTTTAGTGTACTCCTTTTGTTATTTTAATTTATGGCCAAGACATTTCTCTTATCTTCAACTACAGGGTCATGTTATCTACTCATTGCTTTAGAAGGGAGATTATCCACCAACATGTGTCATTCCAGTATGTTTTGTTCTCACTCTCACATGCATCCTAGAAATTTTTTAGGAAATCACCCAACATAAAATTGCTTTAAGTAGAGCATGCTTAACCATGAATTTTATGATTGAGCCATCAAAAAGAAATGTGCACCTTATTAGTATATACAATTAACTTTCAATTCTTTGTAAGTCTTTTTTAGTAATCTTATCACTATGATCGCTCTTATTTAGATGTGGTCTCAGTTCATTCATATGCTCATAGGATCTCAAAATCACTTAAAAGGATGGTTGGAATTGAAAAAAAAAAAAATTAAATATTGAAAATTCATGTAGATAATATAAACTAAAACTTTTTAAATATGATAACAAATCATTTTGTATTATAATAGCACCCACTTTTAATTTAAACCCATTTTTCTGTTTTAGGCTAACAATTTCCTCCTTTCTTTTTCGTTTTTTTTCCTTTTTTGAAACACTATTTAATGTCAACCAAAACAAAAAGATTAGACTGCATAATTTTTTTTGTAAATATTTATTTTCGTCCTTCACCAACCCAACTAACTTAAAATTAAAATTTAATGTATCCTCCACTTCATTTTTTGAAAACTAATTTTGAAAAACAAAATTAGATAAAGTTTTGAAAAAGGCAAGACATTTGACGATTGAAATAAATAAAATACAAAAATTGGAGAGCTTCATTCGTCAACTTATATATATTTATTTTGGCAGCCCATGAGCGATTGGTCGGTCGGTCGGTTTTTTTGTAAATAAACTGGGCGGCCGGCGGTTAACATAAATGCCTTTTAATATATCTTAAAACTTAAATAAATAAAATGAGATTAGTACAAAAGTAGTTTAATTATTAATTAATTCACAGAAAACATCTCTAATTAGCTCTGTAATTAGTTCATTAAAGAATATTTATGCTAAAAGAAATTAATTTTGATAGTTTAAATTATTGTTTTTAGTGGATATTTGAATTGATCAAATATGATAAAATTTGATATTTTTTTAATGAGTTCGCACTATGTTGTCACTATATAAGTTATGCAGCCACCTCACTAAATTTACAATATTCATCATTTTACTAAAAATGTGAAGAAATGTTGTTACGTATGTTTTCGTCATTGAATTATTGATGTCATTAATCTCATGTGTTTGATATAAATTGATTATTTAAATAGAAAATGGAGAAAAAGTAGGCAATAAAGTGAAAAGGAAGGAATATTGTTGGTTGGATTATGTGCGTTAATCAGATATACAAATCTCAGATAATTAAGGCGATTAGTGTATAAAAAGGCAACCCCACTTCCAAATAAGATATTAATTAATTTCATTCTACTATCGAGTGCTGTTTATCTGAGTTAATCCGTGGCGTTCTCTGTTTTGCATTTCTAAGAGTTTGAATGTAAGCCACGCAATATAGAAATTTAGAGATGAAAAAACAGAGGAGAGAGAGATTTTATTGATGGGGATGATTCAAAATCAAAGGTGGATCAGCTGGTTTCCTTGAGATATGATGTTGTTGTATTGGGGCAACCAGAAAAAACCCATAATCCAGAGGTGGCTCTCAGTGGAGAGCATGTATTGATGATTGGGAATTGGCATTTCGCTGTTTCTTCGATCAAATCAAGCTGGAAATGCCCAATTCTTTTGTTATGCGAAATGAAGTGTTTTGGGGCCGTCTTCAACGTGGGGGTGTTTGTTCTATGAGCTTCAGAGATCAGTAAGAAAAACACACCCCTTAGTCGGATGGTTGCTAATGATGGTGGGGGTCGGGGCCTCCGGGGCTGAGGCGGGTGGGTTTGTAGCCAAATTTCTTGGCGTGTTCATTCCCCAGTCGAGAGATTTCGGTGGCCATTCGGGTCAGTGCTGGGTTTGATTTCGTTGGGCTCTGACTCGGGTTGATCGGAATGGCGAAGAATCTGGCGATTCTGGTGACGGGCGATATTGGGATTATGAAGTTTGAGTTCTTTGGACCAATCAAGTGACGAGCTTGGAGTGTTGAAGGTGAAACGAGTAGGATGAAGATCAAAACGCAGAATCCCAGATGGGCCATGTTTGTTTTTCTTCTTTACAAAATGGGGATGTAATCGAAAGAGGAGTGTTGAGAGAAGAGGTAACGTTTTCAGGGTTTCGCTTCTCCCTTTTATACTATTGTTTGGGGTTTTTTTTTATTTATTTCTTATTTTTATAACAAAAATCATTATTATTATATTTAAAAATACATGGAAACTTTTAACCATTTAAAAAATAATTAAAAAGTTTTATCAATAAGTTTACACAGTAGGTATGGTGTTAAAAAATATGTACACACAATTTTAAAAGCAGCTTTAACATTATTTACTATTATAAAATAATTTAAAATATATATTTTACTGTGAAGGCGAAAACGGTGGTGGATGTAGGATAAGGTTGGTGGAGGGAGGGTGAGGGGGCTTCCTTGGTCGAAGTGGATTCCATTGTATCTCTTCTCTGTTCTCCAATTTTGTTTTTAAGTACTGAATGGCGGTTTTGTCGGCTGTTTCCACCGCAACTTACTCGCCGTCTCATTAAATAAATTGTCTTATTCGCATTCAGTTTGGGCATATGGATATGGATGAATTACTTTTACTCGATTAACATTTGGTTATGGATAATCACTTTAGAAACAGTATATCACCCATTCACGAGGGTCTACTTTTGGATAAATAAATTATTTGAAGAGATAGCGAAGGAAGAAGTTAGCGTCCCATAAGCTCTCTGTTTGCAAGTCTGAAGAAGAAAAAGGAGGGTGTGAGATCCCACCCTCGTTGAGGATGAGAACGAATCATTCTTTGTAAGGGTGTGAAAATCTCTCTCTAGCAAACACATTTTAAAAACCTTGTGGAGTCACCCGAAAAGAAAAGCTCAAAAAAACAATATCGGTCACTAGTGAACTTGGGCTGTTACAAATGATATCAGAGTCAACGATGTGTCAGCCCCAAAAAGGGGTGGACACAAGGCAGTTCCACGTAATCGCGAAACATTTTTTATAAGGATGTAAAAACTTCTCAATATCGACTAACGATGAACATGGGCTATTGCAGAAGACCTTTGTCAGGAACCACGGGAACAGATAAATGTCTTAATACTAAGAAGAAAGATACGGGAACGATGAACATGTACTTCTAATTCTAATTTGTGTCTAGAGTTGATACTAAGGAAATATGATTTTTTTTCAATCTAAATCCAAAAGTTATCAGTGTGTGGGGTGGCCCAATTCAATAATTTATCCAAAATACTGGGACAACCAACAGCTCAGTGTTAACATAACTGAAATACATTGTAACTCCAAAAGTTACCAAGAGCTCAGTTGTAATTGGAACAATAGAAGATGCATTCATAGTTAGACACTCTTAGTATAATATTTACTCCTCCCTACAAAATGACAAACATCTAATGTTGCGACAATACACCACGAGATTGTCCACTAAATACCTTCACTTCTGAGAATCTCAAGTTTGGCTGCCATTAGCAGAAGCAATCCAGAATCTGGGTGGCCGCTCCAGAAAGGCAGGTGGGCGCTGGAACACCAAGGAAGCTGCCTTGATCAAGATCCCAGCAGTGAGAGCCCATATCACATACTTTTCATTCTCATATTCATAGTCAAAAAAGTGTAACAGATAATTATATCCCATCCATTCCTTCTCCACTGCTCTTCTCTTCTCATCCTGCGCCAACTTCAATAAGTCACCAACCAATTAGTCTAATCAAAGTTAAGATCAAACAAGTATGATAAACCTTGAGGAACATTTCCAAGGGAGCATCAAATATTGCATCTACTTCAGCAGCACTTGGAGTGGGTTTGAATGCTTCCTTCCTAGATAACAGCCCAAGTACAGGAACGACAGTCATACCCTTCTGCTCAGACAGAACATACATCGTTAGGAATTACGAAGCTCCACAATGGTATGGTATTGTCCACTTTGAACATAAGCTCTCATGGCTTTGCTTTGGACTTTTCCAAAAGGCCCCTACCAATGGATATGTATTCCTTATTTATGAACCTACGATCATTCTCTAAATTAATCAACGTGGGACTCACTCGTAACCATACTCAACAAACATGTAAAATGCAGAAGTAACAAGAGATAAAAGACAGGCAGAAAGGGTCAGAATTAGCAGCAAAAAATTCAAAATGTGACATAAAAATTATACTCTTGCAGAATCAATAGAACGCCTACACCTTCAATCAAATGGTCTTCCCTCAACCAAATGTTTTATCTAATCAAAATGTACAATGTTAAATGGAAACTGGAAGGGAAAGTGATTCTAGCAATAAACTGGAGAGAGGTACAGTTTTGATGTTATGATCAGGCGAAATAAGAAAAATTATAAAAGAAAAAGGGTTAAAAGTATAAACAAAAACGAAGTATGGATTGTGCAATGAATATGGTTCATGGACAAACATAATCTAAGCTCAAAAGTAAAAACAAAAAGGTATATATGAACCTTATTAACATATGGTTCGAGAACAGCGACGACGTTAACAAGAGAAGGGGCTAAGCCAATTTCCTCCTCTGCCTCTCTCAATGCCGTCGCAACATCATCGGCATCACTCAGATCCCTTTTTCCGCCGGGGAGCGCGACTTCCCCTGCATCCCAATATCAATCATCTAATCCTTCTCCTATTCTATTGTTCTTTAAAGCAATTTCAATTTCAGAAAGATGAATTAGGGTTTCGGAGCGAGACTGACCGGAGTGGGAAGAAAGCGTAGAGGCTCGCTTGGTGAGAATCACGCGGAGTTCGCCAATGTCGCTTAGGAAGAGGCAGATGAGAACAGCAGCACGGTTGGTGAGTTGGGTTGCCGCCGGATCTGGTGGCGGCAACGTCGGAGACTGAGAAGAATTACCTGTGCGGAAATGTTCTGCCAAAGCCTGCAGTCTCTGGAGAACGTCTTCTCCAGAGCTTTTGGCGGCCATGGACATGGAGAATCAGGCTGCCGTTTCTTTTCCCGTTTCCTTTCTTTATATGGTTGGAAATTTCATGCGACCAATTGGGGATTTTTCTAATTTGATTTTGTTTTTAAATACCAAATACCAAATTTAACTTTTTCAAAAAAATGGAAGAAAAAGTATTTATTAACCTTTCTAAAAGCATATTTAGTTTAAATTTAATTCGATTAATTAAGATATTTTAATTTCCTCCCTCAAAAAAATGGAAGAACGTCGCTTGCGTTCGAGCGCCGGCAGTGGCAAGGTTTACACTTCAAAAGGCCTCCGAGCAAGGAGGCTCCGGCTGTCGGCTCCGACCGCCATTCAATTCTACGACATTCAGGATCGCCTTGGCTATAACCGACCAACTGAAGCCATCGACTGGCTTCTTCAGAATGCCAAATCCGCCATTGATGCCCTCTCTCGACCATTAGAAACAGAGGACGGCAAGCGTAGCTTCCCTTCTATGGCTTCTTCCGTTCCATCGTCGTCTTCTTCTTCCCAATTCCTGGCTTACCCACTTGAAAATTTCTTCCGAAATGTTCGATTTTTGCTTTTGTTTTTTGGAAAATTTGTTTTCAGTTAAAGTTGCCAGAAATGAAGTTGTGTGATTCTGTAACAGGGCAACCTCTCTGTTTTGAGTCCAATGATAATGAATGTCACGCCGGCGGAATTCTCCGGCATGCAGCCACCGTGTTTAAGTCAGAGCAATGCAACAAGTGGGTTACCATCCTTTCCGATGTGGGAATAGCAGCCGCCGGATGATTTTCAAAGGTGAATTTGGCGACCGTCGTAATTTAGAAATAGTTTAAATTCAAATTCAGTTTTAAAAAAAAGTGATTTAATCTCATATTTATTTTCTGTCCAATCATTACGTTTCGTTCTCCAGAAATTCGGTTTGCTTATGAATTGACATGCAATGATTAGGTTTTGTTGAAACATCTGTTTCAGATGGATTCTCAGAATTTCACGCGCCGCCGGATCATTGAAGTCAAGTCACAGAGGTAGCTTCTGACGGTGTTATTGCATCAGAACCAATAGCCCTTTTGTTAATTCTTTTTCTTTTTGGATTTGCTTTCTCATGTTTTGCAACCAACACTCAATTTCTTAACATATTTTTTACTAACTGTTTTCGTTGAGGGAGATAAAAATTTCAGTTCATTAATCCAAAATGTATTTTCCTAACATTCATCATCTTCATCTTGATCAAGCAATTTGTGTCCATGGAATAATTGTTTTTAGATCAATGCTTTCGAAAATATGCCTTGACTATCAATCATCAAATAGATATTGCTTTTGTTATTGGTACGAATATGGGTTATATGTGTGCATGATGATGATGATGATGATAGTGGGGATAGAAGGCAGCAGCTTTTTGTTACAAAGCTGTGAGTTTCTTAATATGCTCACCTTATTCTTCAACATCTTTATTTGTTATTATGTGTGCATAAATAAAAACAGTCTGAAACTCCCTCACACTCTTCATTCTGGCTTTCTTTTCTGGAAATCAACCCTCTCAATTATTGAGTTCTCTCTTACTACACAATATAAAAAAAAAAAAATAATAAAGGGCCCTTTTATTCACCCCCCTCTATTTTCCATATATTGTAAGTCCTGGTCCCGGCGAGGCTCGAACTCGCGACCTCCGGCTCATAAGACCAGCGCTCTAACCAACTGAGCTACGGGACCAGACGATGTTAATTTTGGTTATTTAATTTAATTAAATGATATCCAACTCGGAGTTTCAGTATTTATTTTGGATCCACAGACTGTCGACTGCTTCATTGTGCACTGAACCAATTGCTACAGCGCTGCTATTTTTACTTCTACAAATCATCAGCTTATATCGATTGCATCCCGCCTTCCCCGTTATTGGATCATGAACTCAAACCGCCCCTCTTTTAAACGAAACATTTCAAAATTCAAGAGCATAATTGACATCTACTCGATATTTATTTATTTTTTTATGTGTTACGAGACTTCAGTTTAATGCTTCCACGATTCCCAGCTTAATTGAACATATATTACAAGTTTTTAATATCTAAATATAATACAATGTTTTGATTTGGCAGTAAATTGAAGGAAATCCGATGGCCCATTAAGAAATTAAATTAAAACATACAATATGGATTGTGTATGATTCTCCAAAACCAACAAACATTAAAATATGCAATGTGTTAGAGTAAACCCAGCTGTGATGATATAAAATAAATGAAGATTTTGAGACGAAAATCAGATTTAATTAATTACTCCTTTTGGTTTTAAAATTTTAAAATAAAATAAAAAAGATTCGGCGATTTTTGAAAGAAGCTGGTAGTGTGGTGTGATTCTGTTGATGATTAGATAAGATTGGGTGTCTGTGATAGGCCATGTGAACTGTGAAGCCATTTTGGTGCGAAGAAGAAGAACAGAGCAGAGAGCAGAGAGCAGAGAGAGAGAAGCCCCCACCTTCTCACCTAACCCAATCTGACATTGATTTATGTTTGCAATATCAGGTCGAGTACGAATGAAGATGGTATTTCTCACTTATAAACTCAACGATCGAACTCTCGTAATTTCTTCCATTTTTAATGTTTTACGACTCCATTAAATTCTAAAATATATATTTAGTTAAAACTTTTTAATGATAAGAAAATAAATTTAATTTGTAAAAACGTCGCATGCAACCCAAACAAATGTGTTTTTGTTGCTTATGGCTTTAATGCGTTCGAAAAACAATGCTAACATATCTAAAAAACGGTAACAATCCAAGCGTAATGGAATAATATCTTAACCAAAATAATTTGAATAACATTTAAATAAGTTTTGAATGATATTAAAATTTAATTATTGTGGAAGTTTTATTTGAATTCTGTAATCACCATTCTATGTTAAAGGAATATTTATTTGTCTATATATGAAACAAACCCTGTGAGTGAGTGTTGGTGTTGAGTATTAATTGAGGTGGACAGAGTAGCTCCTCATAACTTCCATATATTTTCCTCAAAAAACACTGAACTTCCATATATAAAAACATCGTAATTCTCAACATTCTCAATTCTATTTCAAATCTAATTTTTCATTGAATACAAATAATTAATCTTAAATTCAAATTCTTTAATAGCACTCAATTAACTCCATATTCACTTGTCTAGTTTGAGCCATGCTCGGGTTGTTTGAGCTAAGATTATTCTCACATACCCACATGAGTTTCATGTCATAGAATTGCTTAAAGTAAGCTTAATCATCGAATTCTTATGATTGTGATATTATTTTAAGTTTTTCTTAAGAATTGCTCCCATTCAGATGTATCATCTAAGATGGAGAAGAAGAAGAAGAAAAAAAGGGTGTAATAAGTTGTGTGTGGGCAGGTAAAAATGAGTACATTGAAATAGCAAAAAAAGGGGAGGGAGGAAGAGACCTAGTCCTTAACTATTCCATGCAATAAGAGTAAGAGAGAGGGATTGAAAAAGCAGTAGAAAAGGTATGAATAAAAATGGCAAAGATTTTCTGAGATTTGAAGTCAGAGTGGGCAAGAAACAGATGCGTGGGGTGAGCTCCTCCTCCTCCTCCTCCTCCTCCTCCATTAATGGCCCTTTCTTCTGCTGCTTCTTGTTCTGGTCTTTGAATGGAATGGAATGGAACTGAACTGAACTGAACTGAACCGAACCGAACCCTCCAAGCAGAAGCAGAAGCAGAAGCAGAAGCAGAAGCAGAGGCAGAGAGAGAAACAAAGGTTGCGATAAAACCGAGGAAGGAGAAGATGTGAATAAACGCCTCAAATTCCGTGCCTTTGAGAAACTCTTCCCTGCGTACATTCTCTCCCTCCAACATCCAACACTAATGATATCCCTTTTCCCTGAATCTTGGTGCCAATTCAATTCCTTTTTATTTTTATTTTGATTACCCGTTTTCCAGATTTTTCTCTCTGTTTATTTGGAAATTCTAGATTCTTGTTCATTCATTTTCGCTCTTTTCCTCTACTTCTCCCAAGATTTCATAATCTTTTTCCACCATTTATGGATTCTCCCTGTTTATTATATAAGCAACGCCTAATTTCCTTCTCTTCCTATTCTCTTTAATCTGGATCCTTTCTTTTTCTGCTGTTTCTTTACAGCCCAATCAACCCAAGAATGTGAAATTCTGTGCCCATGAAGAAAACCCACCCCAAACGACACCGTATTCCCAGGAGAGGACCTGGCGTTGCAGAGCTTGAGAAGATTTTGAAGGAGCAAGAAGGCGGCAACGGCGGCGGCAACGGCGGCCAAGATCAAGCCGACATTTCATCTCTTCCACCATCTTTTTTCCAACATCGCCGCCGACACTCTCCGAGTAATACTCCCTCCTCGTTAAACCCTCCCCGCCCTCCCCCGCCACCGCCTCCTCCTCCACTTCTTCCACCACCGCTCACACGCGATTACGCTTCATGGTCAAATCTTCCGTTGTTCCCAACTCTTGATTTTATTCCCCCGGCCTTGCCAACCCCAACCCCCGCCGCCGCCGCCGCCGCCGCCGAAAAACCCTTGTTTCCAACAACCCGAAAATCCGACGCCCAAATCAATTTGCCTCCACATTTTTTCCCTACTTTTCAATATTCTGCCTCCTCTCACAATCTAATGGTGAGGCAACTTTAAATTTCAAAATCTTCATAAAGCTTTCATTTTTATTTTTTATTTCATATAAATATATTCAATTTATGCAAAAAGTTCCCAACTTTTTTCAGATGAATATCATTCCAGGATCTGCCACATCGCCGGCGACCAGATATTATCGTCAAATAGAGCACCCTTCAAGCCAAATATCAACACAATTCAACCACACATGGACCTCACCGGAGGAACAACAAAAGGCAATTACTTCTCACCTCTTTTTTTTTTTTTTTTTTCTTAATATTTATTTTATTTCTAATCATAGAATTAAAAACTCCAAGCTTATGGTTAAATTTTTTCTCTAAACATCTTTGTTATTAAATACATAATTTTGGCACCTATATTAGGATACAAGAGAATAATGACACTATATTGGCTAATTAACATATCAATCTTTCTAATTTTTTTAGAAAGAAGATTTGATATGATTTGTTCAAGGCTAATTAAGAAAATGCATGAATATTTAAAATATTTAAAGTGAGAAAAAGGGAATAACAATAATAATGATAACAATTCACAGATGGTAAGTGCAAAGAGGGTGAGACCCTTTTTGGATGAAGGCCATAGGGATCCAAATGCTGAGAGCAGAGCTCCATTTTTCACAAACATGGCCACCAAAGAGTCTTCTTCGTCGTCTTCATCGTCGTCCTCTTCTTCCATGGACATGAATCGCTCTCCATTCAATCTCGATTCAAACTCGAGGTACTCTTCTTTCTTTCCATTTCTTTATTATTTTAATTTGAAACAAAATATAATTTCTTCTAGTCTTGTCTTGTTTTTAATGAAAATTTTGGTAGATTTGGTTAATAAAAGTGTTCATAGACACAGCTAGAGTATTAAAAACCAAATATTTTTACAAAATATTGCTCTCTTTTTTGCTTTTTCTTTTTTTCCAAAATATAATGGAAGAAAGTTATTGTTTTGTTAAATCTTTAAATGTTAGTTTAGAACCCAAAAATATTTTGCAAACAGTCATTGAAAATTTTGAAAAAATGATCAAAATTAACACTATATATCTAAATGATTTGTTTTGAATTTGATGTTGATTTTGTGTAAAGAGGTACAAAAAGGGGGTTTGGAGGGGAGTTAATGAGGTGCAGCAAAAGAAGTGAAAGGTACCAGTTAGCAGGAGAAGTCAGCCATTTGATGGCATTGGGATCTTCTTCATCAGCTCCAAATGAAGTTGCAGCAGCATTCAATATCCATCACCCCCAAGTAAGAAACATCCATCCATCCATCTTCATCTTCATCATCATCATGTTCATGTTCATCTTCATAACAAATAATTTTGACTTTTTTTTTTTTTTTTAATTTCATTAATGCCACCTTGGGAAAGCTTTGAATTCCATCCATTAAACCCTAAACTTAATTAGGCAACCAAATTTCAATAAATCCAATCAATCCAACCAATCCAACACCAAAATGTCTAAAATCCAACCAAAAACAAACACCCAACTCATAGCTACAAAATAATGATAAGGAAACTTTTCATTTTATTTTCTTTATACTACGACCAATTTGATGATATTTTTATGAAATTAACATGTGAAGAAATGATTTTGAAGGAAACCATGGAGGCTTCACAGTATAGAGATGAAGGAGGAAGTGCCTCAGATTACAACAAAGTTACATTTAACTCCTCCTCCTCCTCCTTATATGAATCAAAGTCAAAGGGTAACAAAGAAATTGTGATCGGCTCGGCATTCGAAGTCGAAGCCGAAGCGGAAGCGGAAGGCATCGATCTAAATTTGAAGCTGTAATTGCTAGGGGGAGTAGGTTAATGTTTGTTTAGAAGAGAGATTTGGAATCTGTTTGTACCCAAAAAAAATATGCATACATACAAATTAAGGTTTTTAAATTCAAATATTTATTTGTAGTTTTAGTTCTGGAGAGTTACATTTGATTATAATTTAATCTTTCACGGTTTTCAAGGTTCTTTTATACATTTATGTACTCTTAATAAGAATCAATCACTAGATACAAAAGAAAAGTCCATAGAAACACAATCATTAATATATAGATATACTTTAACAAATTGAAATGAAAAAAAAATGAGCATCAAAACTGAAAGAAGAATGATGATATGCATAGATTGCTAGCTATTAATGACTGAAATATTTGATCAATCAATTCATGGTAGCACTGTAGCATGAAATGAAATTAAGAAAAAGGTATGCAAATTGGGAGATAATGTGAGCTTAAAGAACAATGTCGTTAATGTTACATGACTGCAAGCAACGTACGAACAAGTGGAAGCTCCGCAGCTTGAAACCCAATGGAAGACTTCAACCCAATAAACAACTTCGTGTTGTAGAGGGATGATAAAAGTGATGGGCCGAAGCCTGTTAGGCACCCATGAAGGAGATCTGGTTAGCACAACAAGTTTAGAACCCCACATTTAAATGAATTTAAATCTATTTAATCCTAGTTTAAGAGGGTTTAATAAGATTTTAAATTTTAAGAACTATATAGATTTTTAACTTCATCTTCAAATTTCAAACTTGTGACAAAAGTTCAATTTAGATTCATCATCTCCATGTGGGATGATTCTAAAATAAAGGATTTACAACAAAAAAAAGAAAAAAGAAAAAACTTTATTAAGTGTTCTAGGATTGATTAATAAAAAGCTCCAAATGTTTTTTATTCCCAATTTTTGTATATAAAAAAATATATATATATAAGTAATATTTTGAGTATTTTCACCTTTCTATTTTCGTCAAGTGCATCCTACAGACCACAATTTAGCAAAAAAAAAAGAACCAAGAATGAATAGCGTAGCATACCTGCCATTGTTCGCAGCCAGCGTAGGTACGAAGCGAACCACAGCGTTCAGCAACAAAAAGAAAATACAGCCGATTAGATCCATGAGAGCTGTTGTTCAGAGAGTCGTCTCTGCCAGCGTCGAGGTCTCTTATCTCTCCCTCTTTTTCCCGCTCTATGCTTTTCTGAGTCGCCGGTGTGAGATGCTGCATTTCGCAGGTCGATGGCCGCACCGTTTCAGAGATTGGGCCGGGCCTCCTCGTGCTCGTCGGCCTTCATGATTCCGACTCCGAATCCGACGCCGAATACATGTAATCTACTCTTCCATCTCTCTTTTCTATACTAATTCCATGCTCGATGAAAACATCTTTTGTTATCACAAAGCTACTTCCTCCTTTTCAAATTGGGTTTCAGATGCCGTAAGGTCCTAAATATGAGGTTGTTCCCAAATCAGAGTACCGGCAAAGCTTGGGACTTAAACGTAATGATTATATGTACACTCCCTGCTTCCCTATTCCGAAAAACAAAATCTTCGAGATTTGCTTTACCATTTTCCTTGATATTTGTTGCAGGTAATGCAGAAAAACTACGAGGTTCTATTAGGTAAGTGAAACGAGGTTCTCTTCAAACTTTGTTCCTTGACGACTGTGAGTTAGATAGAGTCAATCCACTTATTAACTATACTCGGTGGATGGCAACCAGTTAGTCAGTTTACACTGTATGGAATGTTGAAGGGCAACAAGCCGGACTTTCATGTGGCAATGCCTCCCCAAAGAGCCAAACCCTTCTATGCTTCTGTGGTCGAGAGGTTCGGTAAATACTACACCCCAGATGCGATAAAAGGTAATCTATGCTCTTCTTTCTTCCCCTAATTTCAAGTTCAGTCTCTTCCAAAGAGTGTTCTGAATGTCGTCTATGTTCCCTTCCTGTGGGCAGATGGAGTGTTTGGAGCAGTGATGAAGGTAACCTCACTATGCTCAGTTTTGAATTCCAAGTAAGCTCGCTATTAACTGGATTATAAAGTTCTGATATTTTGGTCACTTATGTTTGAGAAGGTCAATTTGGTGAATGATGGCCCAGTCACAATGCAGATCGACTCCCAACCGTCTAAGTAAGCAACTCAACCAGCTTATGAGCCCTTCTGCCTGCTGCAGGATGTTCTGGAAAATGGTAATTTGACAGTGATTTTCCTAACTTTCATTTCAGGAATATAGTTGAAGCTTCAGAAGGCTCGTAATAGGTTGCTATTGAATTCTACAGTTTAAGATCTGGCAGCGATTCTTTGTCGGCTTACAAGCTGAAGATTTGCTCGATGGGATGACAGAATTCTTTTCATCTAATAAGTGGAAATGTCCTTTCGTTGGTGCTATCTACTAATTTCTACCAGTTGGCCATGGGGGTTGTGTGCTGATTTACTCCTATGACAATATCGAAATTTGTTTCTCGTACCTTTCCATTTCAGAGATCAGAGCAAGCCGCAAAGGCTTTGCTAAGAATCCTTGTGGGGACGTTCAGCGCCCTTGATTGGTTTTAGACCTATTCAATTCTAATCCTCGGTGCTTAAACTTACAAATGTCAGCAAAATCCAGACTCAATAACCAGTATGAACTAATTTACAAGATGCAAATAAATTACATCGTTGTCTTTGTATTCTATGCAAAGACTTTTGGAGGGTGGTTAGCTCACGTAAAATAAACCCGTTATGAAGCATGAAGCAAATATTTTTAATGTATAAAATATCCGTACTCTTGAATGTGCGATGAGCATTGAATATCCTAATCAAGTGGGCGGAGCACATTGGACTAATGCTATATGATCTACTCAACTTAGTTAAGATAAACTCTGAAATGGGAAATTTTCTAACCTGTACATGACACATCTTCATTATGCGAAATATCTCAAAATATTACTTTTCTCTTCATCTACCATTGACTTCGACAAGAGGATCGCTGCTGCTGCTAATAGGTCTTGACATGCATATTATGAGATCTCTGAGAGTAAACATCTCAAGAAGTGATTTCATTCGAGCCCTATGATCTTCTGGAGAGGATTGTTGCAGCTACAAAAATGGCCTCTTTTGCACAGGAGGAAATTTCCAACTGCCTGCGTTATGACATTTATCTTAAGGAAGGGTAGACATGAAGTCGAAAATCTACTTCATAAGATTTTAGTATATGTGATGCAACAAGTCAAGACCCAAGTTAGAAAAATCAACCTACATCCTCGAAAGCCAACTTGAAAATAGATCATGACGTGATGGATTCAATCCTTTTGACTCTGACATTTTGCAGTGAAAAAAAAAAAATGGAAGAAAGGAGAACCTAAATCGCCACTACTAAGATAGCAGTGATGCTAGATATATTTTTCAGAGTTTTCACTCGTGTTAAATGTAACTCCACCTTGTCCCTACCAATTCTGTTGTTTGGACCTTCAGTTTCCAGATTTAACAAGGTTCATGGAGCTCATAGCAATTAAGGTCTCATATAGTTGTTTTAGGACTGATTGTAGTCATCGTCTATAAGGATAAGACAAGAACCAAATTGTCATGACCGAAACTCGTAGTAGCATAGTAATAAGTTTTTCCAGTATCGACAAAAACAGAAATAAACATGTTGAACCACAATGTAAATACAATTAAATTTGAAGTTAAACTACAAATTGACGTTCAGTTGTCACGCTTGCAAGGGTCGTGCATTAGACATGGAGAGACACATGGATAGTGGAATTCCATTCACTTCCAGCGGCAATACCAAAAGATCAGAGGAATGGTTCCTTAATTTGGCAGAAATATGCTGACGTGAAATATAAAGCTTGCCCGTGGGCAGGCAAACGTCTAAGCATAGACATATTGGCCGAGATACACACACACACACACACATATATATATTATGTTTGACAAGTCATAAATAAAATGCAGCCAAATAACATGGAGACAGAAAGACAATGGAATCCGTATAAGATAAAAGATGAGAAACTTACTTGTCCAATTTCCGCAGGCAATTAAAAACTGATATCAAATTCTTGCAAGTTTCCACGACCGAACCGCCCGCCAGTTGTTCTTTGGAATCGGGGAGGCCTTCACCCATTTTCTTAGTGGAGAGCAACAGAAAAGCCTGAAGAATAATGGCCAAACTCAGTAAGGTTCCCGAACTAATTATGGCCTCTACTAACTACTGCCAATAGATTACAAGCTAATACACATAACATACGATAAGACAATCATTTAATCCAGAAGGTGCATGGCAGCAACTATATCTCTTAGTACTGTCTTTCCCACCCCCCTCCCCTCTCTCTTTAATCATAATCATAATGTTGATAAGGAAGATATCTGCTGAAAGGACTATGCTAGGCGTTAAGGTTTAAGAGAGCACATGAAAGCTCTCCAACTAGCCAAAAGATAAAAATAAAAGAGAGCGTATTGCTTTAAGCGTTGGCAATAACTGCCTTAAGGGATGCATGAAGCTGGAATCTTTGCCCAATCCCCAACCATCTCTTCAGTCCACCAAAAATCTAAAAAAGTTTAAAGCCAGAAGTAGGATTTTCAGGGTAGGGACGGTGACCATTTGAAACCAGAAGTTTCCAGGGATGAAGAGCGTATACAAAATAATAAAAAGTACCCCCACTCAAATTTCCCAAAGGTTCAAAGAAGTAGTCATTAAAGAGGCAACCCAAGTTTTCTCAATCAGCTGGCTGCACACTAAACACATCTACGAGGGTAAAGAACCACGGGAAGTGTATTTTTGTACTCTCTAATTTGCACTACAAAGCAATACTCTTCGTAATCAAGAGGCACGAAGGCCTATGCACACATCTATATATGATCTTGTTATCACTTCCTAAAATTTAGTACCAAAAAATTCAGGAAGTTGAATAAAAAACGATGATTATAAATCTATAATGATATGTGAACCTTTAAAATAATCCAACAGATATTTCGCATGAATTGAAAATTGAGAAACTATATAATCTCATTCAAGTACTCATGAAGAACTAGTCAATAGAACATGGATTATCATGTTCCCACAATGGGTCCTTAACAGCTAGCATGAAAAACCTTTTCACCAAGTATTGATGAAATTTATCTCATTTTACAAGCAGAAAGCAACCGACAAGACAAGAAGCTGTCAACATTGTAAATAAGAATTTCAAGCATGCAGCAAAGTCATCAAAGCAACCATTAGCAGCATTGCAGTGGGTCCAATTACAATTGAGTTTGTTATACATGTGACGAGAAGTGAATCACCTGAAAACCATGTGCTAATAAAAGATGAATTGCATGTGCACCAATCTTCTTAGTAATACTTTTAGCACTGGAGCTGTTTGAAATACACTTCAATACTCCAGAGAAAGTTGCATCTTCTGCAGGAACATTAGACCTCCTAGTACGAACAGAAGGCTGCAAATAGCAAAATACATTAATAGCTGTATTGTTTAATATTTTATGTACTGTGTGTGTGTGTGTGTGTGTATGTTGGATAATGCGCCACAGCACCAGTACAATCGAAATTATACTCGGTAATTATTGCAGACACTTAAAGAAATAATTTGGGCTAATATAATCAAATACATCTAAAATAACCAAGTAGGAACATTATTAAGTTACTCTGACGGTGCAGATCAAAGATATACCTTGGAGATGTATTTCCAGAAAAATTGCACGATTATTTCCAGCTTCCATTTTGAGTCCTTGAAGGCCTGCAAACAAAAAATTGCAAGATCATAATACTATTAACACGTTGAAGAACTTGAAGCATAGGACTAAAAATAAGGTGAAAAAGCCTGGACAATTTGTATGCAAACTGACTAGGAAATTCATTAGTAAGAGAAAATAATCATGAAGTTAACAGGGGAAGCATATAGATATTTTTGCTGCGTTGACAAATGAACCTCCAGTCTACACAACCTATGCATGACTCAGAATATCATGCACGGAAAACAAGCTGTATAATGTTTCTTTATCACTTGCCACTATATGGTTCACTCTTACTGATTGGATAAATTAAGAAAAGCATATAGTTCCAAGCAAGAGAAGAATAAAATTTGGGGACGCAACCTGAAGAAATGGTGACAGAATGTTTTTATCATATGTCAATTCATCTTGAATAATCTCTGCGAGCGGGGTTCTGAAATCCCACCAAAAATATTTTTAGAAAATAATCCCTGTTCTAAGAAGAGAGAATATACTGCAGGAAAAAGAAAATAACGAAACTAGTACCTCACACCATCAGCCCTTGTAGTATGACCTAGCATATCCGCATTCTTTTTTGAGGAATCAAGCTCCGTTACCTATGCCAGTTCTCCATTCAGAGCAGTAATAAAGAATAGCAATACTTGGATGACCAAATTGCCAGAATACCTACCATTACCATGAGTTTCAGCGTGGCAGCACATGTTATCCTTCCAAAATGAAGAAACGCAGTGGCCAAAGCAGTATCAATAGCTTCATGTTGTTTCACCATAGAAGTCCCAGAATATGGGACAGCATTGTCATATTCAGCAAGATATTGACCCAACCCACACAGGGTGGTCACACAATCCTTCATTAATCCTTTGTAGTTCATTTTCCTTGAACACTAAAGAAGAAATAGAATTTAAATACAACCAAAATAGGGGCTTCCAGCATGCAAGTTGGTAGACCAAAAAGAAGCTTCCATTGTAAGTGTAATACAATAAAATGGAGAATCGACATGTGAATCATAAATAATAGTGCTACAGCAGGGTGTAAAAATTGTTGACATCATACCAGCATTGTGTTAAGCAAAGACTCCCGTACAGAGCTCCAGATCATGCTTTCTGCATGCGAACAAACTTCTTAATTACCTAGCCTTTTACGAGGGCATGACTTATGGACATAGTAGGTTACCTCTGTACATTTGGTTTCGAGGCACAAAATCTCCTTCAAGGACACTGACAAGGTAATGAAACAATAACATGTTACTTAGGACCTGCAACAAATTTAAGAAAAGTAGTTGGCAACGAGACTAGAGAAATGACTAAAGCTGCTTAAATTTCCAATCATCCCCTTTTTAAGTTATATTATCACTTGCAAGGAAAAAAAAAACTATAGAGTTCATTTTTTAATAACTTATATTCAGGTCCCCCGTGAATTCATAATTGTGGTTGCACTAACTCTTTTCAAAGACAAAGCAAGGAGAAAACCTTGGTATCTGGTGCTTGGAAATTTTCAAAATCGGAGACTTCAGCAAGGCCTTGCAGAAGTAGATGAAAACCCTGCGCACCACAGTAATTTCATTGAAGACTGAATAGTACATGCAGGAAGGATGAATTCCATAAGCATATCAATTCAATACTTCGAAGTTACAGTACATAGTCAACTAGCTCAATCTAAACTTTCTTTCAAACTGAAGAAAAAAATAAAATAAAATAAAAAAACTATATAACAAGCACTTATAAGTTATATCAGGAAACGTGGTGCCATCTAGAGATCATTCAATCAGGCAGACAGTGTTATAAGGGGAGTTTGGAAGGCAAAACTGACAGGGGGATCAATTAGTCCGCCAGTGAGATCATATGCGGTTGCCCTCTCACTATCTGAAATGTCAGTGCCTAGAACAAATGGACTCCAAGCCTACAAAAGAAACACAACAATTACTCGAAAATGAAAACAAAGTATCACGCTTACATGATTTAGAGATTGAACACACAAAAATGTAATGCTAGTAATACCTCCTGAAGCACAACTAATTCATGGGGCATACTGGATTCACTGGCATTAGTCATATACACTCTAGGGAATTCCTGTAGTAAAATAAAAGAGTCAAATTCACACATAATGCAGAGAGAAAGGGAGTTTGCTATGTACAAACCGATATATGGAAAAGGGATAGCTCTGAGTACCAAGTCTAACTCGTTCAAAAGCTGGCAACTTGTTGTAATCAGTTCGAGGGAATTCCCGAACCTCAAGATTTTGAAAATTGCTTCACACATTTTGCTTCGTGACAAAAATTCCATGTAATTACAAGGTCAGGTCAGCATGTTAGAGAAGATTATTAATACAATTCCAATATGTGATTTGAAAGAGGAAGAAGAAGTTTACAATGTCGGGGGCGATTTATTTTCTGGCAAAAGTGAAGCCGCACGAACAGCTTCGAGAAAAGCAATTCCTGATTATGAACATCTTGATCAATGCAACGAAAAGGAAAACGAATAGAAGTAATTTTCTTCCGACTGATACATTAGGGCTTCCAGTGAAAAGAAGGACTTTATTTTCAAATTAAGCACAACTGAAACATACTCCACAAAGGGTATTCACTAAAGAGTCCAGATCATCAGAAGAAAATCGATTGCTCTTCTCAAGTTCCGAGCAGTTTTCAGAGTCCAAACAGAAATGAACAAAACTCAAATTCTAAAATGAAGATCGTACTGTCATCGTCGGCGTCTCGAGTGTGTTTAGTAGCTTCGGATGCGTCGAGAATAGCCAAGGTATTCGCCTCGATCGCCCCTCTAACGCCGCTGCTAGGTTTCTCCATTGCTTTGCCGGCCTCTGGTGGAACTGGTAACAAAAACGATAGCGAAGTTCAAAAGCTAATTCCAAGGAGAGGGCAGACCGGCGGCCTGTGCTGGTAGTTGTCCCGCCAAATTTCCAAGCGGGGAATCCAGAAACCCAGAAATGAAAATGTATGTTTGAAATCTTGTGATTTGATATTAAATGGAAATGGAAAAGAGGCGAACGGTTTAAATCGGTCGAGGAGTGTTCAAAAACCGGTCCAAAACGAAAACCGAACCATGTGGACAGAGAATCGAGCCCGACCGGAGCACTTGCCTGGTTAGAGTTGATTGAGCTGAGTGTAACTGAGTTGCGCATGTGAGACTTAGAACACAAGTGTGCATCAAGTAAGTCCGCTAATTAAAGTTTCTACTTATACGAGCCACATATGGTCAAGTTTCTGACTTCATTTTTTAAAAAAGAAATAAAAATAAGTCTTAAAAAATATTTTGAAATTGATTAAAAATAAAGCAATATTAAATAACCCAAGTCCATGAAAAAGTTGGTAGCAACAACGTACAAATATAGGAAGAAGAGTTACAAACTAATCATACATTTTAAGAAGCTTATAATCATATTAGCAGTCTTTGTACATTTTTAATCTCAAAACAACTGCCGCTGTTCATGGTAAAATGAGTATCTATATATATATTTTCCCCATTCTTCTTATTACTTCTTTTTTATCCCCCTTGTATCTAATAACTTATTCGATTGTTACATCACAACAATAAAATAAAAAATAAAAAAAATTAACCAAAAAAGAAGGAAAAATGAGTAAAGAAAGAAACCAACCACCAAATATTGCAGTTCCGAAATTCTGTTGGGTGAAATTTTTTTAGTGGGGACATGTCAGAGTTTCCTGTCGAGTTTTCTTGTGGTTGTGTCGGGCGGCGGGAACCGAATGAAGGAAGAACCGTCGCCGGTGCGGACTAAATTGGGTAATAACTGAGGTACTGGGGATTCGGAGTGCTGGTCGAAACTAATGAAATTAGTGGAGGCGGCGTTGTAATAATCGACAAGGGTGGCGGGGGAGGGATCTGGGTGGTGGTGGTGGTTGGCGGCGGCGGTTTTGAACTTGATTTCTGATTGGAGGAGGGCGTTGTTAGTGGTGGTGGAGCTGCACTGTCGAGGCTGGGTTTGGTAAAAGACCTTGGAGACAACTACTTCGCCGTCTTTTTCTTCCTCGTTGTTGCCGAGGTGGTATTGGTGCATCACCCAGTTGGTCTTTTCGGGCTTTCTTTGCCGGCCGTAGTTGGTGTAGAGTACAAGGATTTTCTTGAATCCTTTCACGGCGCCTCCGACCATAACGGGTCGGGTTTTGCCCGTCTTGTGCCAACGTGTCTCGTTGCCTTCCTCGTCGGTGTGGACTTTGCGGCGTTTTCTTGTTCCGGTTGTGTACGCCTTCGATGGTCGATGGAAAAAGTGCCGGATTTGCCCGTCTTTTCTTACTCCTGCCCAAGCATCAAACATTTTCTCCACTCAATTTTTATATTTAATAAATCAATTAAGTAGAGATTTATTAGAAGTAAAATAAAAAAAATAAAAAAAAATCAATAATCTATTAACTATGAAAAATTTATGAGCCTACATTCATTTTTAAAGTTAATAAAAAAAAACACCAATTTTGAAATTGAGAGGCTACCTTTATAATTTAATTTTTAAAAAATATATATATATATCTTAATTAAACAAGTGACTTATTTTTATTAACCCACATTTAAGAATTAGAGAGTTTCAAATTTAAAAATTATAAAATCATAATAAATATTTTGAATAGTTTTGAAATGGAAGAAAATAATTAAAAAAAAAAAAAAAAACCAAACATCATAATAAAATTTTAATCTAATTTTTAAATTTTGCTATATTTATAATAATATCCCTAATAAGTTTTAAAATTTTGGATTTGGCATTTAATAAGCCATTAAATTTGTAAAAATTTAGAAGATGGTACGGTACCTGGAAGCTTCTGAGGGTGAGTATAGCAAATCCCATTTTCGCCTTCGAGAGTAGGGATGAACTCATCAATAAGAGGATGAAGCTTACGAGCATCAGAGATGGCCTTAGCCTCTAAGTGCTCGAGAATTTCTTGATCGGTTGGATCAAATTTGACTCCAGCTGGTAGCCCAGGAAGATCATGAATCCCAGCCTTCAATTCAACATCATTTAAATTCATTCAACTAAACCATCAATAACAATAATAATGATGATGATATCAATTTATAGACGTACCTGGTCCTGCAACTGAATGGGATGCCCACAGGATGGGCATCGGAGGGGTGCGGGGAGGACGACGGAGGCTAATTGGTGAAGAGAGGCAGACGACTCGTCGTCGTCTGACCCACTGCACCAACTCATGATCTCTCCGCTGCTCTGTGTTTATTATTGGAAGCTAAGCTAATCCCCCGTCCAACATAAGAACAAAAAGGAGCATATGATTGACTTCCGCTTTGGCTTCGCCTATTATTTGTGTTCTTCAACTTTTAACACCCAACACAACAACCACCTCGTTCAGACATGTCGGAGGAAGGAATTTTCCTTTTTTTTTTTTTTTTTTTTTTTTTTTTTTTTTTTTTTTTTTTTTTTTTTTTTTTTTTTTTT
>NW_019272037.1:1621405-1637145 GCF_002738345.1 Cucurbita maxima
TTTTTTTTTTTTTTTTTTTTTTTTTTTTTTTTTTTTTTTTTTTTTTTTTTTTTTTAATCAATTAATTTTGCTTCCAAGCTCTGAACTTGAGAGAGATTTGGTTAGACGTAAAAAGAGAGAAAGGAGAAGAAGGAAAACAAAAAAAAAGGAGTTTTCTAGAAATAGGAAAAAGGTTGCTTCGACGTCAAGTCTCCTAATGCTTGCGTATCTACACATACATATGACACCATCAAATTACTCATTATATAACAATAATTTTGGTAAAAAAGATTACTTTTAAATTTTATAAATATGTTTGGAAAAAAGAAATGATTCACTCATCATTTATCTATTTTGAACATAATCCTCGACCAAAATATACCTCTCTTAAGATTATTAGTTAACCAATGTGAGACTAGTTCTCTCGGTAATCCTTACTCCAAACAAAGTACACTACAGAGTTTAGCTCTACATAAGTCATGACATGAAACTATTTATGTGATCGTAAAACGGGGAATGGGGAAGAGTGGAGATGGGGCAAAATGGGATTCTTTGAGACAAGTGGAGGGATGAGTTTCACCATCTTTTAGATGAAAAGAAGGGTGGGTTATTGTATTTAGGGTATGGGGGATAGAGGCAGCTGCAGTGTCAAAGTTGGAGTAAGATGAAAGGCTTCTTCTATTGTAATATTGAATGTACAAAAGGGGGAGGAAATTACGTAAAAAAGACTGCAAAAAAAGAGTATTCAAATAATCTGACCTCCAATCATCCAACCTGTATACTTCTATATCTCTTCCTTTACGTCCACTTCTCCACCTCAAGCAAGGTATCCTTCTTCACCCTGTCCAATATGTTTTAACACCACCTTTTTTTTTTTTTATTATTATTATTATTATTATTTTTAGAGGAATTTAAAAGTGGAAATAATGTAAAATGGATCTATGGAATGTTAGGCTTCCGCGTGATTAATGCTTGGAGGTTATTATTATTAATGACATGCCTAAAATTGATTGCTTACCATAACTTGCACGTATTCAATTTTAGATCCAACTTAGTTTGAATGTTTGGATTGGTTGGGTTGATGTCTCGAGAATGTACGTAAATTTCACAACCTAGTCCAACGCTCTATTTTTCATTGGGATGGATTGGATTATCGGGATGTTCTTTTTATTATTATTATTTTTAAAAAATCAAATTTATTTACCATATATGTTATATTAATAACTACAAGTCACGACGCATTACTAATATCAGTTACGGATGTCAAATATTCTCAATTTTCGTAATAATTTTAAGAGTAAGGTAGGGTTAGGTTGAGTTGTAACCCTATTTTTGGGCTGGTCGGATTGACCCGATAAAAAAATGTTAACTCACAAACCAACTTATATTTATAGTTTTCTAAAAATTCTTCTCAACCCAACAAATATATATATATCTAAAGATTGAATTGGGTAGTCTAAGTTCGACAAGTTCTCAAATTGTATTTGTAACAATGGTATCATAGTTAGCAATGGGCCTAGGTCGTTACAAATGGTATCATAGTCCGACACTGGAAGTGTGCCAATCTTCTCGCTGTTTCTTGAAAGAGGGTAGATACGAGGTGGTATATGGACGCTAGCCCCAAAAAGGGTGGATTGTGAAATCCACATTAGTTAGAGAGGAGAACAAATCACCTTGTGCATATACAAGGGTGTTAAATATGAAATATCCTTTCATGGTTAAAAAGTAATTTCATATCAATTTTATACTTTTAAACCTAATTTTCAAAATTCAAACTGATATTTTGAAGAATTAAAAAAAAAAATTGATATTTTCTTTTTCAAAATTTCTTAAATTGACAACTGAATTCAATATTACATAAACTAAATTGACTTCTGCCATACCCTTAAATAATGGTTGATTGATATAAATGATGGTTGACTAATTAATTTAAACGCATTACAAAGTTAATTAAGTATTGGGGATTGAATTTCATTTGAGGATGATTCATGTATTTAGCGTACTACGTTAAAATATTGACATACATTACACAACCTAAACTATTATTTACACATTAATTTAATATTGTGTACGAGGTAACTTAAAAAAATAGATTAAATATAGAATTGAACGTATTGTATTCCGTTCATCAACTTTTTTCTTCCATTGTCTACAACGACATCGTAGTCTAGATGTTTCTCACACTTTTCATCGAGAATAACAATACCAAATGCAAGAAGAACACACCGGAGTTTAAGTGTCATACTTTCGACTGAGTCGAGTTCGTGATTACTGTGATTGAATCCTTAATCAAGAATGTTACATTAATTCAAATTGATAAATTAAAAGTTTATGATCAAGTTTTAAGTTTAATGTTTAGATGGGTGAATTGAAATCTTCTCTTTGTATGTTCATAACTTGCTATTGGGCCTACTCCACAGCCCATATACAAGCCCATTAGCAATAGGGTAGTGTGGGCCGGGTGCATTCCTTTTCTTTTCTTGGATTAAATTTTTTATTAAAAAACACCCTTGAACTTTTTCGTTTTAGGAAATCTTTTTATAAATGTTTTAAACCCATGAAATAAATCAATTTGAACATTAAACGAAAAAATTGAAGACTTAAACGATGTAAAATTGGGATTCAATTCATTTAAGGTTCTGATTTTCATCTAAAAATTTACGTATTTTGATAATAATTTTAAAATATTTATGAAAGAATGTTACGCGAAAAAATGAAAATAATATGACACCAAAGGCTTGTCGAATCTAAGTGTGTAGTTCCAATCATTACCGAACTAATACCTATAGATAGGATATTCAAATTAAAATCTGCAGAATTTTTTTAAAAAAAATTTAAATCGAGTTTCCACATGAATGAGCAGAATTGATTTTTAGGATAATATATATTAAATAAGTTGGAATCCTTTAATTTTCAGGGTCCCATACTTAAAAAATAAAGGCATATAATTCCCTTCTCATTTATTTGTTTTGATATAATTCAATGGGGTATTAATTGAAGATGGGAGGAGGGCGGTCACAATCTAGGATAGGACATGATTGTACTCGGGAGAAAATCATATGATTAGTTTTACCAAGAAAAAAGTATGTTGTGACCCTCAAACAAGTTAGCTACACAAAGTATCTAAAATGACGGAACGAGAGTCTAGATAGACAAGTGTCATAATGTAATTGAAGAGTACTGTGTATGATTCAAGTCAAGCGGAAAGTAGGACCGTAGACCCTAACCTCAAAAGGAATCCATCTCGAGTAAATAACAAATAAATGAAAATTAACTGAAAAGAAAGATGTTCATAAATTTTGGATATCCACTCACAAGTATTTAAATAAATACAAACTCCAAAGTAAAATTATATAATATTTTTAGGGGGTAAAAAAAAAAGATGATAATGAGACACCATTGAAAAACACTACTTGAATAAGCGTGATTAAATTTAAGAAACCAATAACGTTGTAAACTCTAATTGAAAAACTGTGGAAAATAAATAAATTAAGCTTATCCAGTTTTGATTTTGTCGGAACGAGAAAAAAGACAGGATTTTTGACATTTTTGATGGTCATCTAAACAGGCAGATTCTCTTCTGGATCTTCTCAAAAATACTTGAAGAAAAGAAAAGCCTTGCAATTCTTCTGAGAAACAGACAGAGCCAACAGCGTATCAGCAAAGCAAACAAATTTACACATGTCTTCTTCTTCCATTCAAACAAACCAAGCCCACCCAGAATATTGGAAGAAATTGTGTTTTGTTCTACGCTACACTTCCCTGATCCGAGGAATCTTCGTAATAGTAAGGAGTTAGCTTCCCATCTTTATTGTTGGTTTTCAATTGGTTCTCTGCCCCAACTTCTTCCAGCATTTTCACCACTTTTCTCATTGATGGCCGGTTGATGGGAAGAGGGCTGGTGCATAGCAGCCCAATGTTCAGCACTCTGCATATTTCTTCCTTGAAACACCTATCCAGTTTCGGGTTTATCACCTTGTCGATCCCGTCTTGATCCAATGTGGAACACACCCATTTCACCAGGTCTTTCTCCCCGAACACTGGATCGATCGGGAGCCTCCCGGTTATTAGCTCCAGGATCACCACGCCGAAGCTGTATATGTCGCTCTTTTCATTCACACGGAGTGTGTAAGCATACTCTGCAATGCAAGATCGAGAAAGGACTATTATTAGATTGAGGATTAACTATGGAATTTGCTTTTTAAATCAGACCAAGTTCAGTAACTAATTTGATTTACTAACCAGGCGCAATATAACCGCAAGATCCTGCGATTACCGACATGGATTTAGGCCCTTTCGCAGTTGAATCGATGACCTTAGCCACGCCGAAATCGGCTAACCGTGCTCCAAAATCGCTATCCAACAAGATGTTGTTCGACTTAACGTCTCGATGAAAGATTGGAGGGGTGCAATCGTGATGAAGATAAGAGAGTCCTTTTGCAGCATCCAAAGCTATCTTAAACCTGGTAGGCCAATCAAGCACTCCTTTTTTACTGCTATGAAGCAAATCTCCCAAGCTTCCATTAGCCATATATTCATAGACCAAAAGCTTGTAGTCTCTTGTAACGCAGCAGCACCACAACTTCACAATGTTCTTGTGCCTAATCTTTCCCAGAGTATTGATTTCGGCTTCGAATCCATAGTCTTGAAGAACTTGACCCTTCTCGACATCGTCGCCTTTTTCGCCCTCTTTCCTTGTCCCGCCGAACAGCTTCTTAACAGCAATGGCCTCGCCATTGTTGAGCACAACCTTGTAAACTTTACCAGAAGATCCACTGCCTATGATGTTATCTTCATCCAGACAATCTAAGATCTCATATTCACTGAAATCCAACTTGTGGAAGGACATCAATGTCCATTTCCCCTTCTCCATTTCTCTCTTCGCCGCCTTAAACTTCCTGTATTTGAGGTAAAACCAGACGACGCCGATGATAAACACGATACCGGCGAGGAAGAAGATCGATAGCAACAACCAGAGAGAGCCTACGCTTTTAGCTTCTTCACCTTTGCTGTTGCAATAACTTCCCAAATGTCCACACAAATCTGGATTCCCTAAAAAGCTATTTCTGTAGATCTCCTTAGCTAAAAATGGGGGAAGCTCACCTGACAAGTGATTGTTCGATAAATTGAGCAGATTGAGCTTCAAATTCTGTAGTCCGACAGGGATGTTCCCAGAAAACATGTTTCCCGACAGATCAAGGTAATTGAGAACCGGCAAGTCCCCGATTTCTTCAGGGATTTCGCCGGTGAATCCATTGTTTGCCAAACTGAGTTCGTTGAGATTCTTCCACGACTTGATTCCACTGGGAAGTTCCCCAGAGAGTTCATTACTTCGAAGATCCAAGCTCGAAAGATGCCCAAGATTCACAAGACTCCCCGGTAATGACCCACTGAGTTTGTTTTCAGTCGCTAGCAACTTCACAAGATTATCCAGCCGTCCCATCTCCGCCGGTAATGTGCCGGTGAAGTTGTTCTTAGAGATAATGAAAATCGAAAGGTTCTTCGCAGTGGCTATGGCATCCGAAATATTCCCAGAAAATGAGTTACTCACCAGCTCCAACAAATACACATGTGGGAGCCCCCAAAAACCCGCCGGCACCTCGCCGGAAAATCGATTGTAACCCAATCGAACCCTCGTGAGACTTTTACACTCACTTAAACTCGCCGGGATCTCCCCGGAAAACTGGTTGTTAATCATCAGAAGTTCCTCCAACGCTCCCTTCTCACACAAATCCCCCGGGATTTCACCCGAAAACTGGTTGTTAGAAACATCAATCCATCTCAATGGCGAGTTATTTCCAAGATTTGGCGGCAAACCGCCAGTGAGACGGTTTCTGAACAGCCTGAGTTCGTACAAACCCGGCGAGTTGGCAATGCTTTCCGGTAACTTCCCCTCAAACTTGTTCTCGTAGAGATTAAGACTCTCAAGCGGCAGCTGACACAGCTCATCCGGTATCGACCCAGTCAAACCGTTCATCGACGCGTCAAACAGTCGCAGTGAGGTCAGATTCGAAAACCCAGAAGGCAACTCACCCGTTAACGAGTTATTATACAACTCAATCTGAACCACGCTACTCAAATCCGTAAGCGACCTCGGAATCGGACCATAAAGATTATTCAACGCCAAGTCCAAATCAGTAAGCCGCTTCAACCGACCAAGAGAGTTCGGAATTTCCCCAATCAAATTACACTGAGTCAGCCAAAGCACCTCAAGATTCGTCAAATTCCCAAACTCCAGCGGGATCCGACTCGGCGCAAACGGGTTGTAAGACAGGTTCAACATCTTCAACGACGTAATATTACCGAGAAACGCCGGCATGGGTCCATCGAGAAGATTGTAAACAAGAGACAAAACCTCCAACTTCCGAAACCGAGCGAAACTGGGCGGAACATCTCCGGAGAAGTTATTCCCAGTCAAATCCAAATAGCGAAGGTTGGGGAGATCGGCGATCGAACTCGGCAGCGCGCCGGTGAGGAGATTCTGAGAGAGGTCGAGATGCTGGAGACTGGAACAATCTGAAATAAGAGAGGGAAGGGACATGTTGATGGAGTTGTTGTAGAGGGAAAGGAATGAGAGATTCTGGAGGCGGCAGAGGAGGGCAGGGAATGGGCCGGCGATGTTGGTGTTGGAGAGGTCGAGGGAGTGGACGGAGTTGGTTTGAGGGTCGCAAGAGACGCCGAACCAGGAGCAGGGAGTGTGGTCGCGGTCGTTCCATGAACGGAGGGAGGAATCTGGGTCGTCGAGGGAGAGCTTGATGGTGTGGAGGTAAAGGCCTTCTTGGGTTAGAGAGAGGGAGAGGAGAGAAGGGTTTGAGAGGAAGGTGAAGAAGAAGAGGAGAAGCATTGCTGTGGTGCTTCCCTGATCTCTGAGTGTATGGAAATGGAAGGGGAAATTGAAATGGAGGGGTTTAGGGTTTGGGAATGAATCTGGGAGAGAAGAAGTTTTAGGGAAGAAGAAAGGGTGAGAGCTTTGGTTCAGAGCTCCACCTACACACACCCAGAGACAGCGGCCATTAGAGAGAGCATGAAGAACATTAAATTTTTTAAGGATTTTTTTTTTTTTTTTGTTTTTTTTTGAACGGATAGACTTGGAAAATTTACAAAATTTGCAGGTTAAAATGGAAAAGTCTAACTTAACCTCCTTCAGATTTATATATTCTAGAACTGAAAAAAAATATTTCAAACATTAGTACTTTTTTAACTTTCAATATGTTCAATAATATTTTAAACTTTTTAAAAAAATAAAATAAGCCGTTAATTTTCGATGGAGTAATATTTTGTTATAAAAACACCATTAACTTCCAAAATATTTTAACTATAAAAAATGTGGTTAGCAAGATGTTTCATTAATTTTAAACTTTTAAAAACATTAAAAAATACTTTAGAATATTTTAAAAAAAAACTAAAATATACATTTACCATTAGTAAAATGGTAAAATTTTTATAAGTGTTTTTTAAAATATAACTTGATTTTTAATTATTTAGACATCATTGTATTATTTCAATATAGTACTATCTTATATTTATTATACTTTTTAAAGATTTAAGGGTATTATTAAAATTTTTAAAATTTTAAGAGAATTATTTAGATCAAAGTATTTTTATTATTTTAGTTTTTTTTATTTTAAATAATATCTTAGTGTCTTCTATGTTTTTTTGTTTGTTTAATTTATTGGTCCCACTCTCAAATTTAACTAAATTTGATACTTTTAAAATATTAAATTTAATTAGTGTATTTTAAAAAGGGACTATTTTGATCCCTATTTACAAAATTTTAACACGAAATAATAAAAAGAACTTAAAGGGTAACTTTACATAGAACCAAATTGAATATTTTAAAAATATTGGACCAAATTTAATTGAATGGTAAAAAGACTAAATATTTGGAAAATAAATAGACTAAATAAACCAAAACTGAAAACAATATAGATTAACTAAAAAAAAACATGTAAATTATTATTATTATTTTTATAAATACAGATTGAAAAATGAAAATTAGTTCGGACATAATGGCTGTGTTTTTTCAGCTGTATTTAATGATTTGGTAAAACATAAGCATGTGCATTAAAATTTGCACGTGTCAGGTTGATTTGATTATAAATGTCTTGTTCTGCTTGTTATAGTAACGATGAGAATTAATTTTTTTTGGGGCATCATGTTAAATTAATTATTATTGTCTTGTTTGGTTTGTTATGGTAACAATTTGAATTAAATGTTAATTTTATTATTTTTGTCTTCTTCTATTTGATATAGTTCGATTTTTTTTTTTTTTTGTTAATTTAAAAAAACAATTTAATAATTATAAAATTCTACCGCGGTGAAGGGTTTAAATAATTGCTGTCGTCCATAATTGCAGGCTTTGAGTAAATCGTAAGAAAACAATTTTATCATTATTAAAAAAAAAAAATCAATTGTTAATAATTTAAATTCATGGGTCTTATTTGCAATTTAGAAGAAACAGTAAAATTAATATAAAAAATGTCTGTTATTCTAATCATTAATTAATAAATTAATATAAAATCTCTCCAAATATATATGGATTATTAGAAAAGTGACCTTTTGGAGGCTGGGATGCAATCGGACGGCTGGTGTTGCATTGAGTGATAGCTTACTGTATATTTGACGGATTAAATTCCTCTCTATTTATCTTTTAATTAATTTTTTATTAAAAATATTTTAAATTCTCTTTCCTCACGATCGTGGAGTAAGCAGTTTCACGCGTCGCCTCACACTTTTTTTTTTTTTTTTTTTAGTTTTATGGATATTTTTATTAATTTAATTATATATAACTTAAATAAATAAAAAATAAAATCTACACTACACTAAAATATTATATATATATATATGATTGTTAAACGAACCCGACTCTCCACAATGGTATAATATTGTCTACTTTGAGCATAAACTCTCATGACTTTCTTTTGAGTTTTTCCAAAATGCCTCATCAATGAAGAGAATATTATATATTTATAAATTCATGATCATTCATTAAATTAAGTGATGTGTGATTTTTATCCTCCAACACGAATTGTCGTGAAAAAATCTTAATATTATATATTTATATAATGGAATGCTTGGAGTTGAAGCCATTGTGAAAGCTATTTTGAAGAAGAGAGATTAAAAAAGAAAAAGGAAAAAAAAAGCGATAATTAGTGATTAGATGCGGTAAATTTGATGATGAACAATGAGAACAAAGATTTGGCTCACTGCCTTTTTCAACGCCTGTTTCTTTACTTTTACCTAAAGCATTTTTCGCAATCATTTTAATTATTTTATCTATTTTTGTCAAGGATTTAAAAAAAAATATATATGCATAAATACAACAGTGAAAGCATTAAATAATAAATATTACCTCTTTGGGATAAAAATAGTTAATTCGTAAAAGAATTTGAGACAAAGATTCCAGGAAGCTACGGAGAAGATTTTATATTTTTTGGCACATTTTCCAATGGTAAAAAAAAGTAAAAACTGTCGCATCAGTTTCTTCCCTCTTTTGACCGCCTCGGTAACTCTCTCTTAAAATGGGTGTTATTTAGTACTACTATAAATATTATTTTATTAAGAATCAAACTGGAACTTTATTTTATAATTTTAATTCATGTTTTTTTTTTTAATATTTGTTTGGATTATGTTTTAGGGTACAATAAATAATCATTATTTGTAATGAAAAAAATGTTTTGATTCTAAAATTTAATGTAATTAAAGAGGAAAATTAGAGGAATGGCATGCTCTATAGGATGCACGCAAAAACAAGACAATATTTTTCATTGGAATTATGTTTTGGATTATTATTTTTATTTTTATTTTTAAAGAATATTTGGATTTTATAGATCTTGCTTATTTTAAATCTGAAACTGTCAATTACTAAAATGGGATCCACGTCAACTACACAAACACACCCACGTGACATTATCTAAAAAAAAAAAAAACTCCATGTGATATTGTTGCTCTTTCCATTTCTATTTAATATGCCTGATTAAATTCCACTCAGAATTTCCATCTAAATGAAAAATAAAAAAAATAGCTAGATTTTTTTCTTTTAATTAAAGAGGCTTGAGATAGAAATTATATTTCATGTTCCAAATTCTTCTCTTTCTCACCTACTTTATAAATATATATATGGAAGGAATATTATCTTGATATTTGATATTATAATTTTTTTGAAAAAACACTTCTAAACTTTCACTACGATGACGTCACTCCAATTAAACCATTACTTGGTAAAATTATTACAATTTTCAATAATCTTTAGCTTAATTTATTTTTTGGTTCATCAGACAAGTTAAATATTTTAATCTTTAATAATATTATGTATATACATATATATTTCAATTTAGGATATAAAAATTGAGTTCAAATGACTAAATTGTATAATGTCATAAGCACAAAATTAGTCCATTCAGTTGAATTAAAAATTTTAAAAGGTATGATTGTAACCATTCTTATAATTAAGGGTCTTTGTCGTATTAGAAACTAAGCACCAAAGTTGTTAAAATTCTTTTTTTATTTTTTATTTGGCGATAGAGATGTGAGTAACAGTGGTCCAAAGACTTGGACCTCCCTCAGTTTATCTAGTCCTATCAAACTACTTTATATTACTTTAAATATATGACAAAAAATAAATAATAAAGACGTTCGAAAAAAATCCGATGACCCATAGATCATGATAAACCCAAGCTGTGGTTTGAGTTGAATTATACATTTCTTTAAGTTGAATTTGATTTAAATAAACAAAAACTTACGACTTGAACTAGTTTATAGATTTCTCTAAAACTATATATAAATTTATTGTTACTTAAAATATATATATTTTTTCCTATTATGTATTTATATTATATTAATTGAGAACAAATTTTAATTATTTGAAATGCAATTAAATCTATTTTCAAATTGAATGGTAAATTCTAATTAAATATTTAAAAATAAAGAAATAAAAAATGTATGAACTAACAAACTTTTTTGTAAAAAAAAAGTTTTGATTGAGAATTCAAATAGTTTTTTAGATTCGAGAGAAAATAAACATAAATTTCAAAAAGTAAAACCGAAATCGCTATCAAATTCGAAAACAAAATTGCTATAGAAAGCATTGAGGCGAAGTTGTGTGGGGTCAAATTTGAAAGTATGAGGCAGAAAAATGGGCCAAAATCATTATAGTAAAGATTGATTTAGGCCTAAAAAGGAACAGTAAAGACAACAATGGTGGCTCCAACCCCAACCCCAACCCCAACCCCAACCCCACCCCCAACCCATTTGAGTTTGTTGTTTTCATACAATAAAATCATAATTCTCCTCTTTCTTCCATTCCTCACACCTTTCTTCAGGTGCATGCCACCACTTTCTCTAAGATTTAAACTCTATTTCTAAGTTTTCTTTTAATTTTTGTAATGTAATGATCATAACATGATATGATGTGATATGAATATTGGATAGTAAGATTTTGCATATTTTTGATAATGGAGTGTCAAAATCAAAGGCAGTTCAGAAATTGGGGTACACCAAAAAGTTATTTTGACCAAAGAAAAGATCCAAAAACCTTGATGGGTAAGTGACTGATGGATGCCTCTGTTTGTACAACACAAGAATCAAGTAATCTCAAACTCTGGCTTGGAAGACAGAACATGAGGTTCAGATGAGTTCAACCTTTTAAAATCTTTTTTTTTTTAAAAAAAAAATTCTTTAACTTTTCCAGATCTTAAATTGCGAGGCTTTTCTTTCTAAAGCCGATCTAAAACAGGGAGATAGAAAATGGGCAGATAACAAAAAAGATATGCTCGATGATTCGGGAGGGGGCTTTATCCTTTTCTATGATTGTATGAAATGAATGTCTATTAAAAAAATAGGTCATCATACCCACTTTTGGGCTTGCCAACTAGTCCTTAAATTGAGGGAAAAGTGCTAAATGCAACAAACAAACTCATTACCAACAAAGCCTAAATCAGAAAGGGCAGCTGACATCAAAATAAAGTTTTGGAGTCTACCAATTATTACCATTCAAAGAGAGAGAGAAAGGGAAAAAACCGAGAAGAAAAGGAATGCCCAAATAAATATTTTAACATACCTTTGTGTGTGCCAAAGAAGGATGGTCACAGTCAAATTGCCATTGGGACAACTCATCATCACACTCTTCACACCATCTATCTGCAAGAATGTTGTGAGTCAATTTTGGCACATAATCACTCAACATAGGGAAGGCGCAAACCAATCAAGACAGTCAATTATTGCAAGTGGGAATATTGTAAAGAATTTCACAACAATATTAAAAAGAAAGAAACATACTGGAAGTTGCTTGTAAGGGAGAGGCACATGGCTGCATAATGAAGCTCTCCCACTCCCACTGCCACTACCACTCAGTCTCTGTTGCAACCACCAAACACTACTGCTAGTTTGTGGTGAGTCATCTTGGTAACATTTACATGTTCTCGGATTGGCCAATGAAACTCATAGATCATGTTATGGGAGCTATCCAACCATTGGATCAAGTTCTTTAATTTTCTTGTTCATTAGTTATGATCACCCCCTCCCTGCCCCTCCTAAAAAGGGAGCAAACTAATCATCTTGGTACTTTTGTGATCTTAGTACACGTTATAGGTTCAAATCATCATAACCATATTCTAAACAATTAAATCTCTCATAAATTTCCTAATGCGTCCTATGGTAAGGTAAAAATTGGGGCTAATGTTGATAGAATTAGTCCAAAGGCAAAAATCTAGCTCAAAATCTCACAATTATCCACGATGAACTCAACTTCTTTCTCATATCCCATACAGTACGGTTCAGAATGCAGGGGCGTTCACAGATTCATAGTAATTTAATGATGAGCCATCTATAGACAGTAAATACAGTTTCCTGGTTTTTCAACAGAAAACTCTATTGTTACTACTTTTGGGAGATGCTAATTAATCGATAGAATAAAACTCAGGTGGGATGGGATTCATGTCCAGACTTCACAAAGCTGGATCTATGAAGCGCTAGCAATGGAATTTTAAATTAATAGTCATTTGCTGTTTTTAGCAAAGGCAACCGATCAAAGATCATGAAAACAGTAACTTAATAGAATATAGAAACACCAAATCTAGAGTAGCATCAATGATTCTAATGTTAGTCACCTATAGAAAGTGTAGCACGCCACCTTACTTTCTTCCGAAATACTAATGAGTATTTCTGTATGCATGGAAAGTCAACCAGCCGAAGCTAAAAGAAAATGTGAAAGCACGAATGTTCCATAACATGTACAAAGCCTTCAAATTACCATGAAAAAAGTAACTTGTAATAAAATGATAAAGTCTAGCATTGTCTGTCATGTTATGTTTCTACTACTACAAATAAGTCTTTGGAGAAAAAAGAGGGAAATGAAAAGGAAAAAAAGGCAGAGGAGGCAAATTACTTTAATGCATGAGAAAGATGTATATGCGAATTAGTTAAAAAAAGATGTGGGTGTTTAAAAGCAAGGCTAATAATACGTACCATGCATGGTGAATGCAAGTGGTAAGTCGCATGGCTCTACACCAAATGCTACTTACAAGGCTACAACAATGTCTAAATGTAAGGATAAAAATGGAACAAGACAAATCATCCCAATTAGTATGCCAATGTTCTGTTTGGCTTCCCATTGACACCATGATTATGTAGAAAATACCATTGAGAAGTCTGGAAATGTTGTTGAGCTGGCTAACGCTATTTTCAGGCAGACAAAAGTTGGAAAGTAGAAAATAAAAGAAAGGTATGCATATTTGTCCAGGGAGGAAAAGAATTCAAGGTGCAGCTGCACAAAATGAACACGAGCTCATGAAATGCAACTTTTAATAAATATTATAGACCCAAGAGATCAATTCATCAACTCAAGTTGCAGCAATTTCATAGCATCACAAGCTTTTCTTTGATCACAAAAACAATTAACCACGGTACTCCACATTTCTCTCTCAGGGATACATCCATTAATCACCATCTCATCCAGAATTCTAGAAACTTTAAGAAGATCCCTTTTGTTACAGAAGCACTTTAACAACGAATCGAAAGTATCAACAGTGAGACTAATACCACGTGTCAGGACACTGAGATATAACTGAAATGCACGATTTGAGTCATTGACAGTGCAGAGACCGTGAATTACTCTGTTATGTGTCCTGACATGGAGGCTCCATGTTACTCTATTAGGTGTAATCCCACAAAGGACCATCTCATCCAAGAAGTTTGCAGCTTCTTGGAATCTGCAAACATCACAGAGGCGATTCACTATTTTCCCATACAATCCGGCATCTGGTGTCAAACCTTGAAGTTTCATTCTGTCAAGAATCTCTAACGCTTCATTTACTTTTCCTTCCTTACAAAGTCCATTAATCAATGTGCTATAACTGATCATGTTGGGCCTCAAGCGTTTTTGGACCATCAGCTCCAAGAGGTCTCTAGCTCGCAAAGAATGGCCAGCCTTGCAAAATCCATCCATTAGAGAGCTGTAAGTAAATACATTAGGTTCAATACCCTTGCTCATCATATCTTCAAGTAAGTCCATTGCTTCATCCACATTGTTCAACTGACACAGACCATGTATCATTGAAGTATAGGTGACGACTGAAGGTGAACAACCTTTTTTTTCCATCTCTTGCAATAATTCCTTTGCTTCAACAATGTTTCCAAATCTACATAACCCATTGATCAAAGTCCCGTAAGTATATGAATCAGGTTCACACCCCTGATTAGACATTTCACGAAACATGTTCATAGCTTTATCCATGGTTCCACTATTCTTACAGAGGGCTTTGATTAGAACATTAAGAGAAGCTACAGTAGGAGGAATACCCACTTTTCTCATATACCTGTAAAATCTAAAAGCCAATTTTAATTGATTTTCTTCAACAAGAATGGCAAACACTGAAATGTAAGATTTCTCTGTAGGCTTGCAATGGAAATCCTGCATTTTATGGAAAACTCTAATGGAATCCAATGGCCTATGGATACGACCATAAGCCCTACAAATAGAAAGAAATATATCCTCAGTGACATCAAGTTTCTCTTCCTTCATCCTATCAAGAAGTGTTTCTGCTAACCTGAACTGGTTTGCGGAAACTAACTTCCTAATCATGAGCCTAAAAGTATTGAGATCGTGCTTAAAACCATTTGTATACTCGGCTGTTGCGGAGTCAAATATGAGAAGTGCCTTGTTTATGTCTCGTTCCGCTTGGATTAGCTGTTCAACATGAGCAGGTGTGACTGTTTTTGCCCATTTAAACATAGCTTTACTACCCATTGTTCCTCTCTTTCTTAAAGCATCAGACTTTCTAACTTCCGATTGAGAACCTGAACACATGAATCTTTTTCAATATTTTCAAGTTCATAGTTTCACATGCAAAGATATAATCGTAGTGCATATAAATTCTTCAAAGTTTGAAGTTCATTAAAAGATGACAACAGATGCATCCAACCAATGATTCACACCACCAACGTTTTATTGTTTTAGGGAATAGAATACAACGTGCATCATTACCACACTGTACATTAAGCATTAGCATTTCAGAACGTATCAAGTTTCTTGACCATTAATGAAGGAAACATTTGCTACTATTAAGTAGTAAAACACCCGGGAAAAGAATTACAAATGGGGATAAATTTGTTTAGTTCTCAGACTAACCGGATGGAAACTCACACTTTATGAAACTAGCGAATGAATATTTTATTGAATTAAAACCACAGAAATATCTTCTTTCTTTTTTTTTTTTTTTTTTTTTTTTTTTTTTTTTTTTTTTTTTTTTTTTTTTTTTTTTTTT